>NC_081801.1:26705057-26777557 GCF_963082965.1 Carassius carassius
GCTAAAGCAAAGGTTTGATTAGTGCATGATTCTGAAAGAAAGCTTTGTATAATAAACCAAACAAAACCAAGAAAAGACTACAAATGTTTTCATAACCTTCCGTCTGACTGAATCAATGAATATGTTAAAGAACCGTGTGATTGGTTTTCCAGCACCGTCTGTGTGTTTCCTCAGTTCCTCACACTCACTTCAGTCCAAACACACAGCTCACCATTTATACCTCACACCAGCGCTGAAAATAGAAAGAGCAGAGGTCAGACCTACAAAGGGATTTAGAGTCTTATTATAATCACAAAATGGCACGCAGCTTTGAGCGACTGCAGGGTCTGAGTAAATGAGAAGAGAAGAGAAGCCCTTACCTGCGGCTCTATCGGTGTTTCTCTCACCGAATCATGATCAAACTCTGTCCAGCTGGACTTCAGGCAGGGACAGATACACGAGCTTCTCCTGGCCTGTAATCAACAGCTCTTCTCAGAGCTACAGGTTTAGTCGTGCAAATGGACAAATGCACTTTTTCCTTAATAAACATTAATATTGCATTAGCAACAATCAACTAATCCTATGACATTTCTGTATGTAAACACATTATGGATTGAAAGGCTCTTGTTTTAAGCATGTAACTTATAGCTTGTATTTGTTACTACTAACTGCTGTTGTAATTAATAGTCGCTAGCGTTTGGGTTCATCAGTCATGAAATCTTTGTCAAACACATCAGACATCACTTTAATTTATTCATTCATTACGCCTCAAGTTCATACACTGCAACAAAAAAAGAAAAGAAAAAAAGAAAAATTCTTGCATAGTATTTTTATCTTGTTTTCTACTATAAATATCTAAACATTCTTGAATCCAGATGTGCATACTTGGCAATAAAAATTACATAAGTCATTTTCAAAAAATATCTGCCAGTGGGGTAAGAAAACAAATCTTAATTCAAAGGCAAAACAAGATTTTTTATTTTTTTACCATATAGGCAGATATGTTTCCTTGTTTTAGGCAAAAACTAATACAATTTTGATCAATTTCTCAGCAAACAAGGTTAACACTTGGTTCCATCGGTTATTGTTAAAGTTTTAAATCAAGAGACATTTACTGGATATAGAGTCCTGTTTTCTGAAAAATGTATCAAAATGAATTAAGTTTTTGCATAAAACAAGAAAAAGCCGTGTGAGTGGGCTTAGAAACACAAACTTGTTTTTCTTTTGAATTAAGCTGATTCTTCTGAACCCGATGACTGATATTTGTTCATGTTTTGTTTCGATACATCAGAAAACAAGACTGAATATCTTCTCTGGCTGTTGTTGCAATAGTAAAAGCAGTTGTTTGGGAATGTTTTTGTACCATAATAGTAAATGCATACATATCTGGTAATTAGAATTAATCTCCGAACTTTTAGGGGATAAAATGGAGGTTTGGTCCTGGCACAGATGTTCCTCCTTTAATGAGCTCCAGACCTGCAGCTGAAGGAGAGTCTATAGAAGAAACAAAGCAAAGCACCAATAAAGCAGAGCTTGCTGAGAGCCTTTTCTATATCATACAATCACAGAATTAGCTTTTAAACACATCCATACATCTAGAAGAATGAAGTATCTGCAGCTCTTTATGCTGAATGTTCTGTAGTAAATGTAGAAGAGAGAATGAGAATAACTCTCAAACTGCCCTTGTGTGAAGTCATTTAAAGAACTACATTATTTTTTTAAATGCTGGTTTTGTCCTGCATGCAACAATCATTTAAAGAGATTATTTTGATATGGCACCTCAAATTGTTAATGCTAAAATGTAGTTGCATTTAAACACAAATGTTATTATTTTTTATGTTAAAGTGGAAAAGAGCCGCAAGTCATGTACTGCAGCTGGATTATTTCCATACGGTGCTGCTGTGTGAAAACACCTGAAGACATAATAAACGAGAAAAAATAAATAAACAACTGAATTAGAATAAAGCAACAAATGCTGATTATTATATTATATATGTGTTGAGAATGAGACAAACTTGTTTGCATCCTATGTCACGCTCAGAAATAGACTAATAACCGCTGTACGCTCATGCTAACTTCACAATAGGTGATGTGTGAAGCTCAGAAAGTGCACTGCTAAAAAAAGCAAGGAAAGGGCTTAGCACCTACTGAGAGAGAAATGTGGCCAATCTACCGTCGCATTTAGCTAAAGCCTGAATGTGGAAGGGCAAACAATTAGACAGCGAACCAGATCAATTATGTATAATCTGAAGGTGTAAAACAGGCTCAGTTCAATTAGAGGTCAAGCTCGACGGGATCAGGCCACTGCTCAAATGATTTAATCAGGGCCGTTTTATGGCGCTTTTTAAATAGGAAGCCTTTATAAGTGAACAGCGTGTAAATGCAGCACTAAACCATAGGTACCTTCTCTCTGAAACACTGTTAGAGTAGAGATTTTCTTACAAGTGACAGTCACCAACATTTTAGGTACATCTGAAATGTTCAGAACAAAGTATAAAGCTGTCATGTCAAAACAATGCTGGGCAGAAACACACACTAGGTTAAATGTAACTTATATTTGAACCCTTGCTTGCCAGTTAACCAGCTCCTTGCACTCATGACATAACTATAAAAGAAAATATTGTTTGTTCAGCATAAACCAATACAAGTCTATGGAAAGTCCACACAAAACATGGAAAATAATGTGTATGTTCTTGTGTGCTCTTGTTTGTGTGTGTGTGTGTGTGTGTGTGTGTGTGTGTGAGCTTGTGTCTTCATGTGTGTGTGTGTGTGTGTGTGTGTGTGTGTGTGTGAGCTTGTGTCTTCATGTGTGTGTGTGTGTGTGTGTGTGTGTGTGTGTGTGTGTGTGTGTGTGTGTGTGAGAGAGAGAGCTTGTGTGTGAGTGTTTGTGTGTGTGTGAGAGAGAGCTTGTGTGTGTGTGAGAGAGAGCTTGTGTGTGAGTGTTTGTGTGTGTGTAGTCTGATGATTGTGCTGTTGTGACAAACAGAAATGATGAAGATGATTGCAGAGGAAGCATTAGCTCATCTCTGGGTCTAAAAGACATGATCCTCATATTGTTTAACTGTTCCCAATTAAGAAATTTCACTCAAAAGTATATTCTGTAAAACTGGAATGAAACATAAATTTATTGTCACGTAGGTTCTTGTCAACACGTGCAGCAGCTTCAGATCTTCTTGTAGAAGGAGAAGAAAGCTCTTGCTGCGGCTCTGTAACAGACTGTGACTCATCTGCTGTCCTTCTGCTTCTGTTTGCAGTTTCACTACTTATTCTGAATATCTGAGCGCTGCAAGCCATGACAGGTTCATCAAAGAAACAGTTGTTACAGGAACGAGATTGTTTTCACATGCAGGGACAGACACATTTGAAACACACACTGGTGAAACAACAGGAGAATAGAAGCAGCATCCAGTCGTTCGGTCAGAAGATCTTCAGTGAGCTTTTGGAGTTCATTAGAATGTAAAAATATGACACTGAAGGATCATAATGCTCTCAGATGATTGAATTAATGATCAGCCTGGTATTACAGTTTTTTATCGATTGCTAAACGACAGTGAGCACAACTGGGGCTACATGTGCAAAACTCTAACTACAGTCTGCACTAGCAACAGTCACCTGAGCTAAACAGTTCACATCACCTGCAAAACTCATTCCAAGCAACACAACTCTTAACACATGGCTCAAAACACCACACACAACTCTCACTGAGATAACACACACCGTCACTCAGAACACACTGAGATAAATAATTTTCAGGACTAATCCTGAAATTGCAGTCAGCAGTGTTTGAAATCTCTTCTGTTTTGAATGTGTGCTTCACAGTTTTGACAGCAGTGTGTTAGCATTTGAACAAAGTGCTGTAAATCCACAGTGTTGTGCAGGTTGTGGTTAAAGTCGTGGGATAAGTGTGCACTGTAGAGTTTTGAAAACTGTGTTCAAGCAATGAAAAACGAACTAGAGTTTGGTCACATGAACTGCTGCTGTACTCAGAGTTTTGCACATGTGACTCCAGTTGTGTCCACTGTCGTTTAGCAATCGAAAAAAACTGTAACATGCATGTGTGTTTGTGTGGGTGTGGGGAGTGTCTGAGGTCTGTCAACACATACATTAGCATCTGCAACCCAGTAATATTACAGTCTTCAGCTGAAGCTGATTTCACTGGCTGCCCAACCACAAATCCACTGTTACAATTGTCAAAGTTTAAATCCCATGCTTTGTCACACTTTTCATGTCCCAAAATGTTTACAGACGCCTCTTCAGTGCTTGTACAACCCCAATTCCAAAAAAGTTGGGACACTGTACAAATTGTGAATAAAAACAGAATGCAATGATGTGGAAGTTTCAAATTTCAATTTTTTTATTCAGAATACAACATAGATGACATATCAAATGTTTAAATTGAGAAAATGTATAGTTTTAAAGGGAAAAATAAGTTGATTTAATATTTCATGGCATCAACACATCTCAAAAAAGGTGGGACAAGGCCATGTTTCCTACTGTGTGGCATCCCCTCTTCTTTTTATAACAGTCTGCAAACGTCTGGGGACTGAAGAGACAAGTTGCTCAAGTTTAGGAATAGGAATGTTGTCCCATTCTTGTCTAATACAGGCTTCTAGCTGCTCAGCTGTCTTAGGTCTTCTTTGTCACATCTTCCTCTTTATGATGCACCAAATGTTTTCTATGGGTGTAAGATCTGGACTGCAGGCTGGTCATTTCAGTACCCGGATCCTTCTTCTACACAGCCATGATGTTGTAATTGATGCAGTATGTGGTCTGGCACTGTCATGTTGGAAAATGCAAGGTCTTCCCTGAAAGAGACGACGTCTGGATGGGAGCATATGTTGTTCTAGAACTTGGATATACCTTTCAGCATTGATGGTGCCTTTCCAGATGTGTAAGCTGCCCATGCCACACACACTCATGCAACCCCATACCATCAGAGATGCAGGCTTCTGAACTAAGCGCTGATAACAACTTGGGTTGTCCTTGTCCTCTTTAGTCCGGATGACATGGCAGCCCTGTTTTCCAAAAAGAACTTCAAATTTTGATTCGTCTGACCACAGAACAGTTTTCCACTTTGCCACAGTCCATTTTAAATGAGCCTTGGCTCAGAGAAAACGCCTGCGCTTCTGGATCATGTTTAGATACGGCTTCTTTTTTGATCTATAGAGTTTTAGCCGGAGACGGTGAATGGCACGGTGGATTGTGATCACCGACAATGTTTTCTGGAAGTATTCCTGAGCCCATGTTGTGATTTCCATTACAGTATCATTCCTGTATGTGATGCAGTGCTGTCGAAGGGCTGAAGATCACAGGCATACAGTATGGTTTTCCGGCCTTGACCCTTACACAGAGATTGTTCCAGATTCTCTGCATCTTTGGATGATATTATGCTCTGTAGATGATGATAACTTCAAACTCTTTGCAATGTTTCTCTGAGAAACTCCTTTCTGATATTGCTCCACTATTTTTCGCCGCAGCATTGGGGGAATTGGTGATCCTCTGCCCATCTTGACTTCTGAGAGACACTTCCACTCTGAGAGGCTCTTTTTATACCCAATCAGGTTCCCAATTGACCTAATAAGATGCAAATTGGTCCTCCAGCTGTTCCTTATATGTACACTTAACTTTTCCGACCTCTTATTGCTTCCTGTCCCAACTTTTTTGGAATGTGTAGTTCTCATGAAATCCAAAATGAGCCAATATTTGGCATGAAATTTTTTAAATATCTCACTTTCAACATTTGATATGTTATCTATATTCTATTGTGAATAAAATATAAGTTTATGAGATTTGTAAACTATTCCATTCCTTTTTAACTAACAATTTGTACAGTGTCCCAACTTTTTTGGAATCGGTTTTGTACGTACAGTATTCCAGTATGGCCACATGCACTTCCAGTCACAAGTAAACCTTATACCAGTATCATATGTAAGCATGTCCAACTTCACCTCCATTCGTACAGTACACTCTCATAAAGGCATATATATTACATAGCAAACCTCAACTGCTTAATGGCTTATATTTGTTCTGTGTTTTTTGGACTCTTAACTTCTGGTTGTTTGATTTATAGTGGTTTCCCTCATTACTGCCTCATTATTCACACCTGTGTCTTGTTAACCTAGTTATTCTTGTGCATTTAAGCCCTGTGTTTTCTTCTGAGTTGTGTTTCTGTGTTTCTGTTTTCCTTTAGTTTTGTCTTCTATCTTTAAAAACCTGTACTCAGCTCCTCTTGCTTCCTCGACCCTGACATCAAAATATTATACGTGTGAAGATATTATAACCTAAAACATAATATTTTTGTAAAGCTGCTTTGAAACAATGTGCATTATGAAAAGTGCTGAAAATAAAACTGATTCAGTAGTTGCTTAAATTGACATTACAGTATCGCTACTTACTGCACCAACTATAAATGATGTTATACAATATAATAAGTGTAGTATTTAAGTAACAAGTTAATTAGAAATAGGTAATTATGCTTAGATTCACCACCATGTATGTCAACACTGTCACACAATGAAAACATCCAATCAACAGCAGCTCCAGAAAAACAAACTGTTACTGTATACGAGTGATTATCCAGAACACAGTTACAAAACCTGTTTAAAAACATCCTGTATTCTTAATTTATCTGTCAGTTTTTTTAATAACCATTTCATTTGGCAGTAAACCGAATGCTTGTACAGACAGTGACATGCTTGTATATTACAGGCAAAGAAAACACAACTCTCACTATCAAAATTTTATGCATTTGTAGCATATAATTAACACTCACACTCATGATATTTCAAAGGGAACTGAAAAATAGAAAGCACAGACGAACAACTGATCTGAGTAAAGTCAGACCTGAAAACTGTAAGCATGAAATATTAAAGCATGCATTTGCAAAATTGATGTACAGTTCACACCAGACTCTCAGCAGTTTGGTCTTCTACCATTATCTGCTCACAAACACACAGGAGCCTCATCCTCAGATCATATGTGTCTCCATCTCATTTAGATCTACAGATCATGACTCCTGCACAGCGGGGACTCAGGATTAGACTCTTTAAACACCATCTGTCTTACTCACTCCTCCTGGAAAACCATTGGGAACTTCAGGCTGAGTGGAAAACAACTCACTTTCCTGCCTCAGTCATGCTGCAGGAGAGACGGTGCCTTCAGTTTAGTGTACCGCAGACATTTTCATGCATGAAAACATGCATTAGACAGCTATATGTGACTGTCTGTTATAGTAAAGAACGAGAGAAGCGATCAGGCCTACATCAGACTGTTCTTTCAAAACAGATCCGAACCGAAACAGAACAGGAAATCAAAAAGAGAAACCGGCCATAATGCCAAAGACTGAATATTGTGTACTGCATTACAAGTGCTCCATGAATCTTGCTGGCAGGAGGGTGGCAAACAGCCTCGTAAAAACTAGTCAGGTCAGATCCTGTTTGGCGTAGGTGAATAAACTTGAACCCAAAAACCTTTGGTCTTATTCATGTGAAATGATTAATTATTCATCATGAAATGTTCATGAATTTATTTCAAGAATTTAGCATTGTAAGTAGCATTTTACAGTATAGATGTATTCTATGTATTTCTCAAACAAATTATGGGAAATTCTGATTAACCAAATATTTAAGTTGAAAATCTTTACTTGTATTTATGTAATTTGCTGACAATAAAATAATGTGGCAACATTCAACAATGCAGCATAACTTTCTCCACGGTATCTCCAGACTCTTTCTCTCGTCTTTCACATATGCTCAGTGTGAACCTGCTCTCATGTCAAGTCAAGTCACCTTTATTTTTATAGCGCTTTATACAATACTGGTTATGTCAAAGCAGCTTTACAGTGTTAAAAAGGAAAATAGTTTGTCAATGATGCAAGAAGATGATAACAAAGAGTAATTTTTCTAGTTAAAGTCAGTTCATTGATGATCCAGTGATGTCATCATCCAGCTAAGCTCTCTTCTAATAGTGTCTCTGCAATCAGTCAAACGCCGCAGCTAAGCAAGACAAAGGAAGCAAAACTCCTTTTGTGACAGAAATGGAGAAGAAATCTTGGAAGAAACCAGGCTCAGTCGTGGGGCCAGTTCACAAACATCCATCTGGTCTGGATACGTACTGGATCCGGGTGACTGCAGAGAAACAGACTAATATTAGCGTAGATGCCATTCTTCTCATGATGTAGCAAGTACATAGGGTGTTATGGGAAGTGTTTCCGGTTCCGGTTTACCTAATTAATGCAGCCTAAAAATCCTTTAACGGATTTGGATAATAAAAGCATATTAGTATGTTATGTGTAAGCCAGGTTAAAGAGATGGGTCTTTAATCTAGATTTAAACTGACACAGTGTGTCTGCCTCCTGAACAATGTTAGGTAGGTTATATGATGTTTTATTAACAAGGCTCGGGAGGAGTGTGTCAGATACTTAGCCTAATTAACACTGGTGGAGCACACTCAAGTTAATCAACACCATGGTATAAATACAGCTGACTTACCTCTATCCATTGATGGTTTATCAGCATCCCTCCAAATAGGCATTACCATACTTCAGCTAATTATATGTAAGCGTGAATTAGTGAATCCATTTGGGCGCTAAATAGGAAAAGGATCTGCTGCCTGCAGTTGATTTTGATATTCTAGGTGTTATCAAATACTTTTGAGAACGCAGCGGACATGGAGGACTATAATGTAACAAGAGCTTGCTCAAGTACTTTGGAGCTAAACCATTCAGGGCTTTATAAGTAATTAGCAAGATTTTAAAATGTATTCATTGATCAGCAGGGAGCCAGTGCAGTGTTGACAGAACCGGGCTAATATGGTCATACTTCCTGGCAGTGTTGTAGTCGACCAGCTCATTTGAGTCCAAGTCAAGATCGAGTTCAGAGAGATTGGGTCTGATACAAGACCTAAAGAAATCTTTAAGAGAATGTAAAATGTTTGGTGGAAACAATAAAATTGGCACCATACTCAAACAGTATATCAAATATAACATGGCACAAACACTGTATTTTATTTACTTGATATAGGTTTATAAAATATTATCAGTTAAGGGTAAAAAGGCCACATATGTTTCTTTTTTAGATTCTTACTGCACACAAATTCTTTGTGACTCTTATATGCATGTATAGATGATAGATGATGTAACAGATGGTTTAAAACGTTAATGTGTTACGTTCATGAGACATCCTGAGTCCTGTCGTTACGCTAACATCTCACGTCACAAGAAAATCACCAATCATTGAACATACATCAGTTTAAAGAAATATTAACATACAGTAATAATCATTAAATATTTTGATTGGGACTCGAGTGGACTCGGGAATTAGTCAGATTCCTAAATTAAATAAACCAGTATTTGTGTGTGTGTGTGTGTGTGTGTGTGTGTGTGTGTGTGTGTGTGTGTGTTTGGTAACACTTTAGTTTAGGGTCTCTTAACTATTTGCTTATTAGCATGCATATTACTAGAATATTAGCCATTTATTATTACTAATTAAGCACATATCACTGCCTTATTTTATATCCCTAATCCTACCCTAAAATGAACAACTACCTTACTAACTATTAATAAGCAGCAGATTTATTGAGGGAAAAGTCATAGATAATAGTGAATAAGTGTTTTCTATTCTAAAGTGTTACCCAACAAAATAAAAACTGAAGAAAAAGAAAAGTTTTGTTGCTAACTAGCTGGAATGAAAAATATTTTTAAATATTTCACTTTATTTCAGTTAAGACTTATATTATTTCAAGTACTGACAACATTTTTTATTTGTGGTTTCAGTTAAAGTTTTAGTTAATAATAATCCTAACCTGAGGTGGGAGAGTATCATTTCTCCAGCAGATTTTAAAAGGTTAACTTGTAGAAACCATATTTTCACAGCTCAGGCTAAAAGTACCTGTAAGCACCATAAAATAACTTCTTCATTCTCATGTTCTAGCAGAAATGGCAGTTTTCTGAGAATGACCCAGATATTGAAGAGTTTTGTTTAAGATGACGATTAAAGAAGTAAACTAGACATCTGCAAGCAGAACTACCTGCGATATTTTCAGTGTTATGTCTGGGAAATAAATGAAGCTTATTTTTTATTTTTTTGTAGACTAACAGGAATTCTGTGTCTACATACTTTCCAAGGTCTGCAGATTTCTTCTTTCAGTATTGAGCCTGTTAAAGAGGTTATATGGTCGCTTTTTTTCTCTCTGTAATTTGTAGCCATTCATAGTGTGTAAGAAATTAAGCAATGAACGTTGGCACAAGTTGAATTTTTTGAATGGCTGTGACTAACAATACCTGCTGACAACAGTTCATTCTCAAAGCAGTCATGCCTCATTACCTGTCAAATGTCTTTCATATTAATTCAGAGATGTCAGTAGTAAACAAATTACAGACATAGCCTATCCGCGGATGAGGACGGTAGTCATACAAGCGATCGCACAACAGGATAATTAAGAAGCCCATCAGACAGCCTGACTCAACATGTGCACTTCAGGACTATGAAAACATGACATTTATCACACATTGAAGCTGAAGTTTCAGGCTGATGACATTTGCAAAGATGGAGGATGTTGTTTTTGTGTGTTAGGTTAAGGTGTGGACTTTGAAACGTCATGGTCTAGTGGCAACAGAACTGAAGTTCCTGAGATGTCAACTGAATTCATGAGAAAGCTGCCGACTGACTGTGGCAAATCAGCTTTGTGCAATTGATTTTATTTAATTCTATGAATTGTTTGGATTCAATTAATTACGAAAGTACATGACCCGAGGTCAAGTCACTGCTGCAGTGTCGTGAACATTGAAACAAACAGAATGATGTTTCGATAGCAATGTAGTGTTTGTGCTTTTTAGGGAAATCAACCTATGGATGTACCATCCACCATCATCTTTAAGCTAAAGTAAAGAGATATGAGAGCAATGAGAGTAAAATCCCACATGAGATGTTCAGCTTCCTTACTGTACATGTATAAATGTAAGATAGTGTTGATGTTTCTTTCACAAGTGAGTTTGGCCGGTGTGGAGTGTTCATCAGAGCTGGATGATGGAAGATCATCGAGGTTGGCGTTTCAAGAAATACCTCAGCAGTCTATTGAGTGGCTTGTGTTGGCTGAAAGCCGTGTGTGAGCTTGCCCACCCATTCAACAAATGACGTTCTCCTTTCGTTTACTTTCTCTTGGTAGCAATACCTCCCGCTGACAAATGTGTGCTTTATGTCTGAGTGTAAATCAATGTGATTGCGTCTGTATATGCATTTGTCCTGTCCATTGAAATGAACAAACTCCAGCCGCATGCATGTCCACTCGACTGTAAAACCTGAAGGATATTGTTGCCATGTAATTTTATTTTTCATAACGTTTGTCTGGTGGCCCTTCTGCTGCTTGAGATTGATGTGTGAGAGACAGAGGCTTGTATTACGTGACATGTTTGACCTGCTGTACATAACGAGTCATTAAAGCACACAGGGTCTGAGACCACCAGAGAAAATCCTTCTGTTTGGCAATCATCTCATTTACAAAGTCTACTTGAATAGAATAGCATAACAGTTTGAGTACAAAAGTCATACAGGAATTTGAGAGCACTGCAGATAGACGTGAGTCACAAGAGTCCTCTAGAGAAGCTCGTATCGTTGGATTTAACGGTTTATGCAAAGCATAATCTCACCTTTGTATTGAGAACCGTTTGAAATGTAGCTCATCAAACAAGGCTTGTTTTATGGACGGATGCAACCTGCTGCTGTCTTATCTGGAGACTGATGCGCATGTTAATCTGTGAAATATGCATGAGAGATGCTCAGAAAACCAAAGGCCAAGACCTGAATCTGGAGCAGTACAGCTGGTGAGTTGACATTAGTACCAACACAATGCTAAATCTCCCACCCAATTTACACTAAACAACACACATGCTGAAAAACCGCAGGCTTCTTGTAGACGGACGTGCTTTGCTATGTGTGAATACAAGTGAATGTCAAAAAGACTCGGACGGCGACTGGCAGCAACCTAATGTGGGAGCAGGGCGAGCAAAGCATGTAAAACCCAACAGCGTTTCACAAATGAGAAAAACTGACGTGAGCAAGCCTACGGCAGGAGGAGATTCAGGTAAAGAGAGCGGGACGGTGGGATTTACACCAGCGTAAGCCTTCAGAAGCAGCTTGTTAGGACAGCGGCCCCCATTACAGATCCACGGCTCATCGTTCCCCGCACATCCACACCTTTTCTCGCAAATTAGATGGAAAGACTGGAGCTGCACCTCTCATGTATATTTATCCCAAATCCCTGCGGGGACAGTCAGGCACGGCCCCGTTCTGGCTAACAAATGCAATTTGAAATAACATTTGACTTGTTTTCCCCCCACTTTTATTGCTGTCAATCAAACACCGAACATACAGACCTCCGAAAAGCAAGACTGAAATGAAAACGTCAAACGTGACTCTATTTGATGGTGTTTAGCATGATCTTGGATGTAAATCCTGACAGCATATGTGGAATAAAAATGTTGCATTTGTACAGGTGCCACAGATATCTAAACACTTTGGTGCTACTTTGGCATTTGACATAATCACGCATGCATGACTATATAAGCCGCGATGTCTTGGCGTTCTTAAGCAGATAGAGACAAAACTCTCATATGGTCAATTTGGCAACTCAGCTCATAATTTACTTAAAGTGCAAACTGAGGGATTATGGGATCTAGTTGAGCGCAGACTCTACGGGAGGTCTTTCACAAAACTAGGTGCGGTCACAGTGAAAGAGTGCAGTGTTTTCTTTTCCACGTCTTAAAAGTACATTCATCAGGCATTTACTGTAAGCCAGCTAACTTTTCAAGTTCATTCAATCACCTCTGCTGATGAAGACTCTTCGTGTGACCTGATTAAAACGGCATGTAGTGCATGAATGAACGCATTCTACTGCAGCGCTGCATGTGGGGAACATTCGGTTGCATTCATCTGTTCAGATCCCTTCACTGTAAATCACCTGAATTTATTTTTCTCATCATCCTAAAAGCCTTCTGCATAAACCCCATTCGGACCCCACTGAGGTCTTCAAAAAAAGCTTCTTTGTTTTCAATAGATGAACTTTACCTTTGAGACCTCCAAATAAATAAATGTACACACGTTTTTACAGTGATGCCATAGAACCATTTTGGTTCCTCAAAGAACCTTTCAGTAAAGGGTGTTTTCTGAAGAACCTTTTTCCACTTTAAAGAACCTATTGTGAAATTGAAAGATTCCATGGTTGTTAAAGGTTCTTCTGGAACCATCTATGCCAATAAAGAACATTTGTTTTTGTTTTTTGAGATTGTCTAAAGAAAACTATCGAAATAAAGTCTTACCAAACATACATGTGCGTACATGTGAACTCCTTTAGTAGGGTTCAAAAGCATCTCAGGACGCATCTCATAACGGCATCTGAGTGAAATGTCACTGGAGGAAAGGTGCTCATGTGCGAGGCTGGATAATGGGCCGAGATTGTAATGCGAAAGGAAGGAGCTACCGGAGAGGGGAGATTATCCAGCTGTCAGACTGACGAAGGGCAGATGTCTCAGTGTGACTGACAGCTCAGCTGGTCTTCAGGTTTTACCTGTCTTGAAGCCAGATTCGCTCGAGGCCTGCTTTTGTTTTGACTGAGCTCCGGAGCTCCATTGATGGGCAGAAGAGCCGAGCCGAGCCGAGCCTCCCACCCCTCATACGAGCCACAGAGAAAAGCGCCAAACACTTCTCAGCCAACATAACTGCACCAGGTGTGTCTACATGCCCCTACAAAGTGTTTGCTTGTTATAACAGTGAACAATGAGTGACCGCAGTGGGCGTTCCATCAGGAACCAAGACAGAAAGGAAAGTCTCCCATCGTGAAGCTCTTTTCTCAAGCCTTTCCACCTTTAATTATTCTGAAGGAGAACCTGACTCACTGTAACAGAGAGCTCTTTAATTAACGCACACACAGGGCTGGGAAGGTTACTTTTAAAATGTATTTAAAAATACAAGCTTTAAAATGTAATCAGTAATGTATTTCGCTAGATTAGTTAGGTTTAGCAAATTAATCTTAATACTTTTGAATACCTTTAAATTCTTATGCTTTGTAACACTAAGGAACATATTAACTTGATGTCATGTTTTTATGCTTTCCAACTCTAAATAAAAATTATAAGATTTGTGTTTTATTTGCATAAACAACAGTTTTCCACAGAATTTCTATGAACAACAAAAAATGTTATGTCATTTAAATCTTCCAATCAAATAGAAATTCGATTTGAATACAATAAATGGGATTCCATGCTGTTTCATGCTGCATTCCAAACTTCAAAACGAATCCAGACACACCAAACCAGAGGAGAAGCCAGACTTTTATTTTTGGGTGGGCCTGGGCAAAAGTGAGCGGGCACTAGGCTAACTAAGGGACGGAGTCCAGTGGCATAGCAAATCCGCTGCCCCCAACCGTGAACTGTGGCAATATTGTAAATATTTTTTTGAAACCAGGAAGGCGAGCCAATGGATATCACCCAAGCAACATGCAAACTTTGCACAAGAATTATGCTGTGAACCTCTTAATCTCAGTCGATTCACTAGAAAGTGAAAGTAAAAACTGACGGCGCTTTCGGCATCTGACACTGCATTAAAAGCGCACAGAGACAACCAAAGACAAATCTACTTGACTTTATAAACTTTTATTTCATGCATGATTTGTATGGATCTGTTAACTGAATGCAAAGTGTGAATTCTAGGAGAATGTTTGTGTCGTGATGATGAGCAATTTTTTTTTTTTTCAACGGAGAATCAGTTGCCATATTGGTTAAAATCCCCAGACTGTTTACTTAAGTATTAAATTAAGAAATGACATTACAATTAAAAGTAATCACTTTGGTAATCTAAAATATTATTTAAAATGTAATTTTAACGAAATACAGTTACTCATATTTTGTATTTTAAATATGTAACGGCGTCTTTACTCCCCAGCCCTGCGCATACATTAGTCCGGTCAGATCAGAGCAGATCAGAAGATCCACCACAGATATACATATACACGTTCAACATTGAAATAAATGACTGCATGTGGTGGATTATGGGACAAAATCAGTATCTGAAGTGCTTGAAAGTACATACTCACTCATTCAATATTAAAGAGTGGGATATAAAATGTTTTGTATTTTGTCAGTTTTGAAACTGAGGTCATTGCGATCATTTCAGTTCACTCATTTCAACTCACGTGAATCCATATGCAGCAAAAATGCATCTCTTATCTGGCATTTCTGATAAGCCGAACTATTCTGCCTTTTAACATACAGCTGTGTTTATCTTCACTCATCAGAACATCAGAGCTATTATGATATACTGTATGAATCATAGCACTGAGTCTGCACTGTTAACGGTGCACAACGATATTGCTAGATTTTTTGATGCCAAGTGCTCTGTTTTTCTAGTGCTACTTGATCTCATGGCAGCCTTTGATACAATGGACCATGAAGTCCTTCTGTCTCACTTTAATCACTTTGTTGGCATTCGGGGTACTGCACTTCAGTGTTTATCATCATATTTGACTAATAGAACCTTTTCTGTAGTGACTGGGGACTCGTTCTCCGCTTGCGAGGTGCCACAAGGCTCTATTGGGCCCGTTTCATTTTCACTTTACATGTTGCCTCTTGGGTCTGCTATAGCCAGGCATAACATAGCTTTTCACTGCTATGCTGATGATTTGGAAATGTATTTGCCTATGAGACCGAAAGCTGCTAACGCAGTTGAGTCGCTAATTCATTGCATTTATGACATTAAACTATGGTTAGAGCAAAATTTCCTTAATTTAAATGAAGAAAAGACTGAATATTATTTAATTTGGAGAGTCTGTAAATTCTGACTTTGATCCACTGACTTAAAAGCTTAGACCAACTGTCAGAAAACTTGGTGTGACTTTTGATAGTAGCCTGAAATTTGATTTAAAAAAATTGACAGCGTGGTTAAAGCTAGTTTTTTATAGCTACGTCTTTTGGCCAAGGTCAACCCATTTTTGAATCCCTCTGACCTTGAAAAAAGCTATTCATGCTTTTATCAGTTCAAGATTAGATTATTGTAATGCACTTTATGTTGGTGTCTCACAGTCATCCCCTCAGTCGCCTTCAGCTGGTGCAGAATGCTGCAGCCCGTCTTTTAACTAACACACACAGACGTGAGCACATCATCCCAATTCTTTATTCACTCCACTGGCTTCCAGTTTCTTTTAGAGTTGATTTAAAAATTGTATTGTTTGGTTTTAGAGCCCTCAATGGCCTTGCCCCACTTTATGTAACTGAGATGCTGGCTTTTCGTCAGCCAAACAGGGCTCTTAGGTCAACAAATCAACTTTAGCTGGAAGTCCTGAAATCACGGTACAAACACTGCGGTGATCTGGCTTTTTCTGTAGCTGGGCCCAGACTCTGGAATAAGCTTCCGGCCAAAACGTGTACCATTTCTGACCTGGGCCTTTTTAGAGCTAGGCCTAAAACTTGTTTATTTAGACTGGCTTTTAAAATCTAGCAATTGTTTTGACATTTTAGTGCATTTTATGTATTTTTTGTTGTTGGCTTTTATTTTTGTTTTTATTGTTCTGTTTTTATTGGAAAGCACTTTGCTTCACCTTGAGTGTTGTAAACGGTTGTTTAAATAAATTTTGATTGATTGATTGAATCTTTGATTTGCAGTGGGTTCAGAAGATGAACAACAGCATGTTAAATGTGTTCTGTTCAATATGAAAGCTGTTTTGCATATTTTACAATTATACCAATATGGATGTAAATTACATTTTTACGTCATACAAAAGCGCAGAGCAACCAAAAAGAGCATATCTGAACTTTATATAAATTCCCACACATGGAAATTCACATCTGTGGTTTAATCTGAACAAGGTTCTTATACACAGAGGAATCAGGCTTCAATCAGTCTTTGTTTTATGATTTCATACACGAATAAGGCTGATGTCCACATTTCCTGCAAAAACACAATAACAACTAATTTGTCCATTGCCATTTTGGCTTATTTTCTTCATAATACAATTCCTTTACATTTGCAGAAGCTTAAAAGGACAACAGTGCCAGTTCTCTTATTCTGTTGATAATGTAGGAGTCTCTTTGCCGATCAGATCCGATGTGTCAGCTCGAGTGCTGGCGCTCCTGAATTAGGCTTTAGATTTCTGTCACACCCTCCATTAGGAGTAAGTGAACTAGCACTAAACTGTTTGGGATGTCATTGTTGCAACTAAAGGCAAAAGGGCAAACAAGCCCATCTAATCACTCCTGAACAATACACAGGTGTGTTCGGCCTTCATTCACTCAAGGAAAATATATGCATGTCCATCAGCACTGCAACCTCCATATTTCAAAAATGGGCATAAACATGCAGCGGCCCCAGAAAACAAGTCTAAAGCGAAACAATTACATTTGACATAACAAAGCAAAACCACTGTGTGATTAGTAAGTGGATATTTTGTTAGTTAATGTAATTCTCTATGCCTGTGTGAACGCGAGCGGAACTGACTTCATAAATGCTAAAAAATATATATAATCATTCACAAAAACACCAGCAGAAATGATGAAGAAAGTCAGATTAGTGAAAAGATCCAGCAGCATAACACTGCTGACCTGATATTTTAAGAGGTCACTGTATATTTCACAATTCATTTTCAATCAGTTACAATCGAAAAACTGTGGAAGGATATCCACACAAAAACATAAGCAATATGTGTGTAAATCTTTTCTAAGATAAAGTTTTCTGAATGTAAGATGTGAATTGAATGTAAATCTGGTTAAAGCAGGTAAACTCTGAATCGATTGCCTAGTCTGTTTCATATCTCACTGATGGTGCTTGAGTTTCATGACAAATGAGCTTTTAAATTCTTCTCAGGAATGTCAGCAAAGGATTTATATCTGAGAGCCGGATCAGGGCATGGACGATTCATCTTGTAACCAAGAGAGATACTGACCTGCTATTCAATGTATACAAATTTGAATAAATATGCTCTTTTATCATTACAATATTCGATGTCTCGGTTTTGCAATGCACTTCAGCAGAGCAGCAGAAAGTGGAAGGCAGACATCTGTAGCATGAAGCAAACAAAAGACTTCTCTTTCAAACTCTGAACCAATTCAGGTGTGATCCTGGAAATGTCATCGGACATTCCGATCATGTCCTCGGAGCCTCAACAAAGACGAGTGAACGGTGACAGGATACGTTTAACATACAAAATCATATGCCACACACCGCTGCGTAACAACTCATTTGACTAAAAATACACCTTGAGACTCCTGGAAAGCCGTAACGTAAGCTCATTTCTTTTTCAAACCCCTGCCAATTTATTCGGCGTGTCTGTCAGCGGCGTCATCCATCTGTAACACGAAGACAATAATGAAGCTGTCTTCCGCCTCGCAGCTGTTTGGCCCTGTCAGGAGGAGCTCGCTTCTTTGCATGCGATACCAATCCACCTTGGGTAAGCCGGCAGGATTTCATATTAAACAGGTCGCTGTGAGAATCAGCTGTGGCACTGGTGGAAGAAAATGAATTATTCCTCAAGTGCATCTGAACAAAAATGACATCTGCATACGACAATGCAATTAGTTTCTCCCTGCCTTTCCCATCGACAGCAAGAGTAACACGAGAAGCATGTCTAAACAATGCAAAGACTGTGTGAAAAGATACACCATCTTGACAGTTTCAACAACACACACTTAATATTCCTGGTTTTCAAGCAACTTAATTTAACATTTTGGCAGCCACATTAAGCAGCACAGCTGTTTTAAACATTGATGATAATCAGAAATGTTTCTTGAGCAGTAAATCATCATATTATTCTGATTTCTGAAGATCATGTGACACTGAAGACTGGAGGAATGATGCTGAAAATACAGCGGAGCATCACAGAAATAAATTACACTTTACAATATATTCACATAGACAATGGCGATTTGATAATAATATTTCATTGTTTTTCTGTATTTTGATTAAATAAATTAAGTTTATGTGAGCAGAAGAGATTATTAATTATTCCAAACTTTTTGGCTGCCTGTGTGTGTGTGTGTGTGTGTGTGTGTGTGTGTGTGTGTGTGTGTGTGTGTGTGTGTGTGTGTGTGTGTGTGTGACAGAGTGATATATATATATGTCTGTGTAATTATATTTGAATCCATTTAAAAAGGTAAATATGTTATTTAAGTAGTTTTGTGTTAATCAATCAATCAAGTGTGTGTGTGTGTGTGTGTGTGTGTGTGTGTGTGTGTGTGTGTGTGTGTGTGTGTGTGTGTGTGTGTGTGTGTCTGTAAAGTATATTATTTAAGACTGTTTTTAAAATCATGAAAAATCATCCTTTGCAAATCTGATGCCTGGGTCAAAGGGATAAATATAGGGAAAATGTACCAAGATGATTTGATCCAAATCCAACCATCTTAAAATATATGCTAGTCTCCACCAAAGTACTCCAAGCAGATGCTGATAATGCAAAAGTTTAAATATGCTGGAGAAGATAAGAAGCTCAAACGGCAAGCGTACATGTGAAGGATGCACTGAACAGCAGAGACTGAGACTGAAACACAGCACAGTTCCTAAAAGAGCAGGATCTGAGCAGAGATAAGATATGCTGCAAGTACAGATGCACAGATTTATTGAAAACATAGACAGGAGGCATGGACTTGTGTACGGATGAGGAATACCACTGCCCCAGACATTACCAAGCAGGACATAAACACCAGCTGTGTTTACATGACCTCTGGACAGAGGCACAGACCCTCATCTAACGGCCGTCCTTCATCCTGATTAACACATGCACTACACTACTTCACACGAGCACCATTAAAAACAGCTCCAAACTCAAGATGTACGGATTGAAGGTATTACTCTGATGTCTTTAGGAAATCATCTTCTGACTAATAATCTGTTAACGGGTCGAATGGATGCAGGTCAGTGACACATAAGACATGTCTGTGAGAATGAAAAGAGTCTTTTTGAAATCTAGTTTAAAATGCAAGTGCCACATTTTGAAACATTGTTGAATTTTTGTTGGTTTCATGCATTTTGAAGAACTTAATACCTCAAAGTGACTGGTTGCAAATATGTCAAGTGGTACAACCTCCAAGTAAGAAGTATTGACATATTCTCCTTTGGCCATTACAAATGAGTGTCCACATCTAATCACCATTCGAAAAGCATTCAAAATGACTTTTTCATGGCATTCTTGGGGTTTTATCATTTGACAACCTGAACTAACCTATGCATTATAAAAATTATCTTTGTAAGAGATCTTGAGTGTCTTATTATTATCTACTGTATAGTTATTATTGTTCTATTGTTGTATTCTCGTATGACTAACTTTAATTGGCTTCATGCACGGTGGATACACCACACATTTATTTGGAAGAGAAAAGTTGGTGACCCATACTCAGAATTCGTGCTCTGCATTTAACCCATCAAAAGTGCACACACACACACACTGTGAACACACACACACACACCCGGAGCAGTGAGCATCGTTTATGCTGCGGCGCCCAGGGAGCAGTTGGGGGTTCAGTGCCTTGCTCAAGAGCACCTAAGTCGTGTTATTGCTGGCCCGAGACTCAAACCCACAACCTTAGGGTTAGAAGTCAAACTCTCTAACCACTAGGCCATGATTTCCCCCCAAAAAAAGTTTACAAGTAAAAAGGGAAAGTGACAATTCCCGTAATAAAACACGAATCAACATACTTTGCACCTGTGAGCTGACTAGGTTCTCAAAATAATGTTTATCTGTGTCACAATTTCAATCTCCAAAAAAAGCAGTTCATATGCACTTATGAACAGCTGTGTCAGGTTATAGCTTCCACGATCATAATCTGATATGAATAATTTAGCAATCCTTATGTCTAATGTCAGTTCCATTTTTTAAAAAATTGATTTAAACGAGTCAAAACAACAGCAACAAATAACTCCTGTAATAACTTACCTGCTCATAATACATATATATCAAATATCTGTCTTCTGTAATTTGTCAGTTTTTATAATATTAGTGTTTAGTAAGATTGGCATGATAGAGCGATCATCTGTAACCATGATTACAGCTGCTTGAAACATCAGATTCATCCGCGGAGCCGAAGCACGACCCATGTGATCACCAAAACAATCTTCCTCCAAGTTACTTGTAGTTTAACACAGCTAGAGGGCAAACTGTTACATAGTGCAGCTTTAAATAAATTTACTCTTTCTCCCAAGAATTTCAGCCTTTTAATTTTTTCCCCCAGGACAAAAAGGAGGTTTACTTTAAATCCTACAAATAATATCAAAACAAAGGTTAATTAATAAAAAAAAGAAAATAAAAAAAAAACGTTCATCATAGAAGAGGAGGTGTATTGAAGTCATTGTCTGTATTAATGGCAATAATAATGCACTTTTAAATAAATAACTAGGTCCAGGAGGGAAAAAGTGAGCAATACAAAATACAAATACTGGAAGATACACACACACACACACACACACACACACAATGTATATATATTTATACAACTAACAAAAAATGGTGTAATTTCAGCTCTGATTTGCCAAACACACAACAAGGCAAGGGAGATGGTATTATTGCTGCTCAGCGTCATGCGTTTCAGTGGAAAGAATGCAGTAGAGGCTGTAATCCCTCAGCGCTGACCCCATCAGTATCAGCCCACTGCCGTCTGCACTGATCAAAGCCTCTCTGCTCACTCCACCAGCTACTTTGCGCCTGAAATATGGCCTATTGGTTTTAGCTGGCCATGGCCTTTTCTGCTTAACCAAACAATGTGGAGCCAAACGCAGCTGCTCGTGTCTTCAGTTATTGACAAAGGAGGAAGTAAAGAGACGATACAGGGCCAAGAGAGGAGAGAGCTTAATTAATAGCACAGAAAGAGCATAGAAGCAAAGCATGGACAGCATTCAGAGCTTTAAAAGTAAATTAGTAGTAACTATTAAAAGTTCAAATGTTGGCACAACACTATAACTGTAGGCTCACGATATACATGTGAAGAAAATTTAGCATTTAATTTTTTCCAGTCAAATCAGGTCAAGTCACCTTTATTTATATAGCGCTTTTAACAATACAGAATATGACAAAGCAACTGAACAGCATTAAATAGGAAAATAGTGTGTCAAAAACGCAAGAAGGCAGTTCATCATTGAATTCAATGATGTCATCATCCAGGTCAGTTCAGTTTATATAATATCTGTGCAATCAAGTCAACGATATCGCTGTAGATGAAGTGACCCCAACTAAGCAAGCCAGAGGTGACAGCGGCAAGGAACCGAAACTCCATCGGTGACAGAATGGAGAAAAAAACCTTGGGAGAAACCAGGCTCAGTTGGGGGGCCAGTTCTCCTCTGACCAGACGAAACCAGTAGTTCAATTCCAGGCTGCAGCAAAGTCAGATTGTGCAGAAGAATCATCTGTTTCCTGTGGTCTTGTCCTGGTGCTCCTCTGAGACAAGGTCTTGACTGTGGAAGCTGAACTGAGGAAACAGAGAATTTTACATCCAACTCAGGATGTTAAAGAGTTAATTCACTCAAAAATGGAAACTGTGTCACTCTGTACTCTCATTCATGATGTTTAAAACCTGTTTGGAACACAAAAAGAGATTCATAGCAGAATGTTTGTGCTAGATCAACCAGAAAAACCATGCTTGATGACTAACCTCACCAGCTATGTTTTACTGGTGGGAAAGCACAGCTAAGCTGGTCCACCAGCTAAACCAGTGTCAGACCATCACCAACCAACATAAACCAGCCTGGACCAGCATGAGAACTCATGAGAACAAGGAACATGTGCTATAGGGGAAGTCGTGGCCTAGTGGTTAGAGAATTGCGCACAAATAACGCACAAATAAAAACCAAAACATAAAATAAAGCCCAGGCCAGGTCCTCTCTCGTCCTTCACTGTCGTCGCTCTAGTTTTATATCCTTCCATCTCCTCTGTGGGACTCGAGACCGGTGGTGGGTCGCAGGTGTCACTCGTTCCCACATCCCTCGGCCCCGCCCCACTCGTCACAGATGGGTTAAATGCAGAGCACAAATTCTGAGTTTCGGTCACCATACTTGGCTGTATGTCATGTCACTAAATAAGTCTTTTTCAGAGTAATCATGTATAATGTGGTGTATAATTACTATGACACAACTAAAACTTTTCCCATCTACTACAGTTCACATTTCATGTTGAGTGTAGCCACTAATAACAGTGTGAAAACACTAACAACTACTGAATACCCTGTTATCATGAAAGTGGCTGAGATCAGAAGATTAGAATCTTCATTATGGATATATATGCTCTCCTCCAATATTTCATATCAAAATCATGGGCATAAACATGAAATTGTATGTCTACTCATCCTGGTCCTCAGGAAGGATTTCCAGCAGATGTCAGCTGGCGTTCCAGTTCATTCCAGAGGTGTTCAGTTTGGTTGAGGTCAGGACTCACCAAACCATTTCTGGATGGACCTCTCTTGTGGAAACTCCTCACACAAAACTGGAAGTGCACAATCCCACTGAATGTCATTCTGTGATTTTAAACTAAAGGAAAAGGTGAGATAAACTGTGTGACTGTGTGCTTTAATTTAGCATTATCCAGTATAGTGTTGCATGCTTGCTAAAAAGTGGTTCATTCATACATTGGCAGAAGACAAGTGCAAAAACTGTATATCTTTAAGGGTACAACAGCTTATCAATGGAGCAGCACCATGAAAGTGTCAGCTTTGCACCTTATCTACTCCTTTAAAGGTGCTTATGGTCTCGTTCTTAATTTTTCTTTCCTACTCGCTCCTCTGTTGGTTTTGCATGAGGCACAGCTTTGAGGAGAGAGCAGGGTAAATGTGCTGTTTAGAGTGACAGAGATCGAGTTACTACAGCTCCTAGCTCACAGAACGGTCCCATACAAAGTCCTGCTGCCTGAATTAGTCACACATGTTTGCATATGTACACAAACACACCCAGCAACAAACACACAGGCAAACACGGCCACACAGACACACATGCACGCAACACTGGTGGTCCTGTAAGGCCCTCTCTCTGTCTGTCTCCTTTATCTCACCTGGAGGCCCAGACAAAGGTGTATTCTCTGTGAATAAACAGGTTCTTCATGTTTGGGCTTCTCTCCTAAGAAAACAGCGTCTTCAGGAGGAAAATGAACAGTCAACGGTTAGCCAACTTTGTGGTCCGTTTTGCATGCCAATCATATCTGCCAAACAGTTAAAGAGTGGAAACTTACTGAGAGATGCATGCTTTTCTGCCAAACCGCTTTGTGTTTGAATCGTGGATTGAGGAGATGCATGCAAACAGCCTATCAGAGCTCTTCTTCAACTGCCCCGTCACAAACGTGCGTGTCTCGCTCTGCTGAGAACCATCACTTTTCATTCTCGCTGAGGATAGCCAGAGTTCATGCCGTTCATTCACATGTGCCTGGATGCCCATAGACAGGAACGAGGGAAGAGTTCAGATCGTTCCCAGGTACCGTGTTTCGGCAGTCTTTTATTGGCCTTCTAAATGAGTCTGTGTTTGGCTTGAACTTTATCAGAGCCCTGGTCGCAGTGACATTGAAGTGCCTCCTGCTAAAGACTGCCATGAACAGCTTTATGGGGGCAGATAGCATTTTATCTGACCATCTAGATAAAAAAGCCAGGGTTGTTCCTGACTGTGGCGCTTGAGAGGGCTTTTCCCAGATCTGGAGCATGTTGAATTCCTAGGCCTGGCAGTAAATTGTGTTTGAGACAGATGTGTTTCTCTGGACTGATTTCACCCTGAAGAGGCTGGAATGCACAGCCTCGCCGTACAGAAAATGTAAATCAGCAGGTCATTGCTAAAAAATACTTTGGCAAAGATTAAACTGTAAGAGATACTGAAGTGATGGTACATTTACATCAAGAGCACAGTCTTATTCATTACTGGCAAACTTAGCTGGCTTTCTAATCACTTGAAATTCCACAACACTCACAAAAACAGCAAAATGCAATACGGTTTAAAGGAATAGTTCACCCAAAAATGAAAATTTGATGTTTATCTGCTTACCCCAGGACATCCAAGATGTAGGTGACTTTGTTTCAGTCTATCAGAGTTATAATTGATGTGAATGAGAATCACAGCTAAAACATACAATAAAACTAAAAAAATACGATACACAAACAAACCAAATTAAACCCTGCGGCTCGTGACGATACACTGATGTGTAAAGACACAAAACGATCGGTCTGTGCTGGAAACTGAACAGTATTAATATCGTTTTTTACCTCTGATTCACGCAATGTCTGAACGGTTAGAACTCTCCTGAACGTGTTCTCAGCAGCAGGTGTGTGAGGCGACTTCTTCTTCTTCTTGCTTTACGGCAAATCGCAGACTTATAAGTGCATTACCGCCACCTTTCTCTCAAATGGACCATTGACACTCTGTCTACAATCTCAAAGGATGGTCAGTGCGAATGGTTCAAAAACTCAATAGCACTACCAAAACTGACTGGATTTGTATTCGCATTCACAATTATTTGCTTAAGGGTTGAATTTGCTCTTTACATGCCACCAAAGAAATATTTTTACACTAACATTCCAAACTGCTTAAGAACATAAAATATAAAAAAATCTGTTTAATTTTATATATGTATGTATGTAATGTATATGGACGAGGAAGGCTCATATGCCCTTATTAATGTCTTTGGCAAATAAAATTTCAGTTCCTTCTCATTTCTTTTGATGTGTGAAATGTTCTTCCCACTCCTGAATAAGCGCCTGACCTCAGATGACGTCAGCCGAGAGATGGGCTGCAAACTCAGTTTATCACATTCAGACCAAAGAGCACAAACCAGAAAATTAGGTTTGAGGTTTGGTTGCAAGAACATGCAGACGTGAGTCTCTTTTGTCATTTACCCTTAAGAGCTCAATCTGCAAACCACAAAATGCATTATTATGATTATTAATTTATTTATTTGATAATTGAAGCAGTAACCAAAGATTCTCTTCATACAAACTCCTGTAAAATTTTCTCTTCTGTATTTGTTCTGTGGAAGCACACCTTTCTGAATCTCTCTCTCTCTCTCTCTCTCTCTCTCTCTCTGACTAAAGGCCTCTCTCTTTAGCACACACCCTGACAGCTTTTTAATCATCTTTGCAGCTTTTTGTCTCTTCGACAGTGTGTTTTTTTCTCATGTGAGGACTCCGGTGAGGAGCTCACCTTCCCCTCATTCAGAAGCCGTGAAGCGAGACTATTAAGGCTCGGTGTGTGTCCTCACACTCCACTACGCCCTGCGCTCTGACATCACCCTGGGTTTACTTTGTCTCTTTGTTTTGTCCAAAATTTTTAAATATGTATTTTTCACAACGGTTATGTTTGCTCGATAAATCTTATTGTCAGGACACATAAAGAGCCCAGAATACCAAGAGCAGCAATGGTGTAAAAATGCTGAACTCCCACGGATAGTGTTTTTCCTCATCAAGACCTGTCAAAACAGACTCAAGTTTGCAAAGACACAACTAGTACAAAAGACAGGTACTATTGACTAAAGGCCTTTGTGTGAGAAATATCTTACACAACATATTAATGTTACTTACATTAGTGGGTCTTGAGAAGAATCAGCCCCCTTTAAAATAACAACATCTTGTCGCTGAGCAGCCTGAAATGAAGACGGACATGTTTTTATCAGCCGTATTTGCTGTATAACATCCATGTGAAATATATAACACCATCAGAAGAAAAATAATAAAACAGAATCACCTAAAAATGACTTGTAATCTCAGTCAGGTGTAGCTGGGAAGAAGGTTTACCTTCCAACATGACAATGACCCAAAGCACACAGCAAAACTGAGCTCACAGTGGTTGAAGGAGAAAAAGCTGAATGTCTTGCATGTCCTCGTCAGAACCCAGACATAAACCTCACTGAAAACCTGTGACTGCAGTCCACAAGCACTCGCCATCAGACTGAACTGAACTTGAGCAGCCCTGCGGAGAAGAACGGGCAAATACTGCAAAGTCTAGATGTGCAAAGTTAGTAGAGACACTTTGAAAACCGACTAAAGGCTGTAATTAAAGCAAAAGGTGCTTCAACAAAATACTGACACAAGGGCTGATCCTCAATGATTAGTTTTTTTATTTTTCATTATTCACTTGGATGTTATAAGTAGCACCGAGTAAATACAGCTGGATAAAACAAAAACTGTGTCTGTCTTCATTTCAGGCTGCAAAGCAACAGCGTGATTATTTTAAAGGAGACATTTTTAACATATTACTTGATCACCTCTTGATGTCAAAACTCGGGTTGAGACCTCACGCTAAATATTAGTAATTTTCTCGTTTACAAATGTACTTCAGTCTATTGCACACCAATCTCTACTCTATAAAACAATCAAACATGTTTTCACGGCTTATCAGTGCTGGCTTGTTTAGTTACATTAACGCATTTTTCCATTACCAATAATAAAAAAAGCTATGTGCATTTGTTTAAACATGATTTAGTTTGATCGACTATCCATAAACAGTTTGTTTGCTGTCATGTGCTTTATGTCATCATAACTGCCCATGCAATTCACAATAAAATACTGCATAGATGAAAACATGACACATGTATTAATGCATTACATCATCACAAATCTCTAAAAATACTGACTGGATTTACTGAGTAGTTTCTTGTCAATATGCATGCTAACTAAAACTGCTGAGTGACAATCGTGCCCCTTCAGTCTTCTCACAAAACTCAAAGACTTCTGTCGTGAACCAATACTGCAACCTCTCTCGAGATTAGCTAAATAATCCACAGCATTACTGGAATAAATGTAATACATTTAACAGAAAACTACATTTAAATAACCATTTCAAAGTTTCTTCTCAGTATTGAGCCCCCTGCGTATGTTAGGTGCTGGTGTCTCTGAACTGCTCTCAGTCAACAAGTTAAGTTTGAAAATGACCAACTATTTGGAGAATTTGTTATACCCTGTGTGATCTTTAGTTTTAGTCTAACTAACATTTTCAGGAGCCAAGTGAGCTTTATTTCTATAGTGCTTTATACAATACAGATTATTTCAAAGCAGATTTACAGGGATAAACAGGAAAATAATGATTCAGTGATGGCAAGAGAATTAAACTCTGCTGCAAACCAAGAGTAATCAGTCATCATTCAGTTCTCATCCAATAGTGTCCATGCAATCAAGTCAATAATATTGCTGAATATTGAGGAAAGAGAAAATGACAGAGAAATGACAACATGCTTTACTGACCACTAAAATTCTATTCTATTAAGATCACTAATGAAGCAGATTTCACTAGTTAGGGTTCACATTCTGAATGGCAGCTATTAAATACAGATGTTGGACAAAAAAAAGCTTGAATTGTGCACTGTTTTTTTAATGAGGGTGTATTGTATTGTATGATATAAGATGTATAATTATATCAAAAATACACAATTTCTCATACTGTTATTCCAATATTATTCCAATTAAAAGTGGCAACGCAATGATAGAATGGGAAAAGACACAAATTTCTTCATGATGAATCAGTAAAATTGTCCCTTTGAACTTGGCCAACATGGTCTCATTATATCACTCTAGAGACAGACTAAAGCCGCAGGAGAACCAGGACCCGTTTGAGGACCTTCAGGAGTTATGGCCTGCCACATAGAAACCTGCAGGAAGAGAGGCCTATGGGTTTTCCATTAAACGCTCAAGGTATGAATCACAGAGCTGTTTCCTGAAAACACTATACTATATTTAATATTGCATATCTGTATTTACAGACTAGATGTTAACAAATTTCACTTAACTAAGCAAAAGATAGCCTAGATTTCAATCCTGACAATAACCTGCATCATCATCAAAGGCAGATTGAACTGTGATTACACTGATTTTGTGAAAACCGTTGTTTTGTTGAATAAAATATATTTGCTTGAAAGAAAACTCATAACCGCATTAAAGTTCCATAAGAGTTTAATTAATTTCCCAAATAAATATGACAAACAGCGGACAAAAAAGGACAATGCCCATTTTCATTTTAAACGAAATTAGCTTTTATCTATAGAAAGTCGATGGCTTAAGTCCGAACTACACGATGCTCGGATGAAGTACACACAAGAGCGTTTTAAGGACCAAAACTTGAGAAATGCATATAGATAAAACACGTGAGCTGTGGCAACCGTGGATTAATTGGAATAATTGACTCGTTTATTGATCAATGACGCACGCTTGAAGTGCAGCGATCAGCGCCTCGACGCGATTTCAATCATTCTGCGGCCCGCGCACTGTTCTTCAAGTGCAACTGTGTTTTAAACTTATAAGTACGTTGCACTAAACTAATTAATATTAGCAAACAAATCAGAGAATAGCCGAAAACATCATCGATGGACTGCTGAGAGCTCATTTCTACTGTAATGAATCTCCCAGACTCCGTCAGAGCGCTCATACTGCACAGCACTTGAGTGTGTCAAGACAACTATGCCTGGATATCTCGTGCTAAACTCCGTTTGGAGGTCAGACAGTAATCTCAGCTAATACACACAGGCAGCAAGCCTTACATTATTAACAGAGCGCGTTTTCAGAGCAGACGGGTATTGTGGGCAATAGCTAGGCCTACATGAATTTGGAAACCAGTCATGAAGAAGTGCTGTCACTTTGACAAATTTCACACATGGCCTCAGTCCATGCAAAAATATGCTACCATATACTTTTGGTCAACGTTAAGGTGCAATTTCAAGCTGTGTTTGCTAATCCTTATTAAGAGAAACGAAGCAACATCTTTAAACCTCTGCCAGTGCAGTCTCTTCAGGTTCTGAGATACCGAAACATTACAAAATATTAACATTTTGAAAGTAACAGCAAATAAGATTGGAAATAAATGTTACATCAACAGACCTTAACGTAACAGTCAGACATATAGGCTCTCCTGCTCTAATGAGAGAATAGTTGACCTGTAGTTGCAAAGTTACTTAGAATGTCTGAAGTGGACCCTCGAAATAAAGTGTAACTAATTATTTTATTTTATTTTTTTAGAGAAAATGAACCATTGAAGACGTCGTCCCCATGTTGAAGGTCAGGTTATTGTTTGCGTGGCTCGAGACTCTGCAGCAACATGAGAAATCACAAGTCTGTAATTTTTTGGGGAATGTGACCTTTGTAGCAGCGACCATGAGCTAGAATATAATGATTTACTGTAAGCGCTTTCACTTCACTGTTTGCTCAAATTTAATTCAGTCATATACTTTATCAGAGCATTTAAATATTTCTAATTGCGCAAGGCAAGAGTAATGTACAGGAATATGATAAACATGGCTAGGATTATTAAGAGGAATCAATCAATCTGATGAATTATAACAGTTTAATTCACTGTATTAATAATAAATATTAGTCTATTTATTTCTTGTTTCAAGCGACGGGTTTGTATTCGTTCATTCATTCATTTATTCAAGTTTGAAGTGATCTTTTAAGACCGTATGGGCTACTTGTTTTAAAGTTAAAGATGTCATGCACACATTCTCAAAAATGAACCAGAATAAATAAACGCATGCTTAAAATAATCCGACTAGATAGGCTACTTTTTCCATTCAGGCAATATAAAGAACATTATTAAAATGCGTGTTTTAACAATGGGTTTCAAAGAAGGATAACAACAAAAATTGAGTAAATACCAATGTGGGGGAAAAATATATATATATGACTCTGATCGGAGACTACAAGGCTATAAATATATATATATATATATATATATATATATATATATATATATATATATATATATATATATATATATATATATATATATATATGACTCTGATCGGAGACTACAAGGCTATAAAAATATATATATATATATATATATATATATATATGGCTCTGATCGGAGACTACAAGGCTATATATATATATATATATATATATAACCTTGTAGTCTCCGATCAGCGCGCATATGACAGTAATCAGTGCAGTAGATCTGAAATGTCATCTTACTATCCACTAAACAGCAGAGGTTCAAGCTCGAGCAGGCGCGTGACGTCATGCGGCCGTGACGTCACGCTGTCTACCTGACAGAGGCTGCGGCGCGCATCTTCAGCCGAATAAACTTGAACATTGCTTACAGCCACACATTTGAGAAACTATATGCTATGAATGAATGGAGACGATTTCAGACGCGAGAAAAGGAAGCAAACAGCCTTCAGAGAACTGTATGTGAGTCACTATTCGTCGCGTTTAACAGTGTTTGTTGGGAAGTATTGCTTGTAGGCCTGTAATGATGTAGCCTATGAAGTAAATGTATTTTTGTATTATTATCGCTGTAGATAACAGGTTCTGGTATAACTCGATAAATCTAGATGTTTCACTTTAAATAGTGGTGGGTCTTTCTGCTGCCCGTGCAGAACAAATAATGAATGAGCTCAGTTAAATCAATAGATGTGTAATAATATAACAGGCGTGCGTTTTGCATATAGTGTTTTGCATATAGTTTTCTTAAAATCATTAAAGTATTTTCGTATATTAGGCCTGTTCAAAATCCTCTTAACCCTCTGACGGATTGCTATAAGTAACTAGTATGTTATTATTCATATGCGGCGCCTCATCAATGCATCTCTATAATAATAATAATAATAATAATAATAATAATAGTAATAGTAATAGTAATAGCCTGTACTTCTTTCCCAAAAAGCAGCGGTCACTAAGACCAGCTGCAGCATAGTCCTAAAAAATGATAATAACATCCACACATCTAACAATTATTCAGAGGCTTTAAAGCCTCCTAAAAAGCGCTAACCTGTAATCGTTATCTTAAAGATCTATTTATACCTGATTTAATTTATAAAATAAGTTTTGTTGATTTATATAGGTTGAGTCAGTGATGTTAAATTACATTTTCGACTTGAATAAAACCAAATAATTGATGTTGCCTTTTTTAGATAAATATTTTTTTTCTTCATTGCACGGGCTTCCATAAAAAATATTATTGTTGTTGTTGTTGTTATTTGTCAGATAATATATTGGTGGTTTAGTGAAGAAGACAGTCAGATGTGTTTGAATGTGTCTGTGGACATCAGTCTAAATTAAGCTGAGAATCTGAGCTGTGTGAAGTATCGAGTCGTTTAAAACTTCTTTAAGAGAGAAAATGAAAAAGTTTTGCGCTTAATTCGGCTTCGGGATCAGCTTTTCTCTTGAAACGATTTGGTTTTGCTGTAGTTTGTAATTGGTGACAAATGGAGTCACGCAGGTGATGCTGCGCGTCAAATATAATGAATCCAACAGTTATAATTCATCAGAAAACAGCCATTCACTGAGAACGATAATATATTACATCCTCATCCTCAAACATCTCCTGTCGAATGGATCTATTAACTGGGATTGCACTCTTGATTGTTTGTTGGTGTTTAAGCCATGCATAGCTAAAACAAAACAGACACACATAATCGACTTTATTTGCTTGAATTAAACTATTAGTCCAACCTATAAATGAAGACAATAAAATAAATAACGAGGACAATATTACATTTTCTCCGTTTTAAACAATTATCGCGCATTGTCATAAAATAAATATATAGTTTTCTGTTACAGATATAATATTAATATCATTCATCAGCAAACGGACGAACCAGATCTTTAGGTCTTCGTCGATTATTATTTTTTGTATATTGATTGCGAAGATTATTTAAATATAAAGGAAATGCTTTGTGCAACTGTTTGGCTTTAAAAGATTCAGTAGCTTCAGGATAATTCGTTTCGAGAATATCGCAAATAATGGACCTAAACTAAAGCAACGAATGACAAGAAAAACTAATTTGGTCAATGCATATCTAAAAATAAAAGAGAGAGAGAGAGAGAAATAGCGTGCAGTATTATATTATTCCTGTTAATTGTCTGTGTAATAAAATACAGATACAGATCTGACTAAATGTTTTCTTCGTAAATTACAATGGGCAAAGGATAATAATAATGATAATATTAAACAATATTATATAGTATTTATATAAAACAGGCCAGATGCTAAGGCCAAAAGCAGGGAAAATGTTGCTATATACAGCCTATGGCCATGATGTGTACAGTACAGAACAGTAAAAACATAAACCTTCGTTTCTTTGTTTATAACATGCGTGTGTGTGTGTGTGTGTGTGTGTGTGTGTGTGTGTGTGTGTGTGAACTGTGGGATTTTCAAATAAATCATTTGAGAAAGCTGGTGACTGAAACTGTGTCGTAAACATTCAGAAATGTCGCGTTGTCTGATATTTTCGGGTCATTGTCCGTCAGTAAGGCGGCTCTCAGGCGGCATTGTGTTCCCCAGCAGGCGCCACTGACCTGGACAAATCCCGCACAGAACAATCAGACGCGAAAGCGAGAAGTTTTCTGAGTGACAATGAAACTGTCAAAATAAAGCCAGATTAGATGTCTCAATATTGGCCATTTGACGTTATGTGGCTAGCTATGTCATTGTTTGGAAGACAGTGGTAAGAGTAAGTCTGCATTAGTCCTGGACTGTAATAACGTGTTCATAAACCTCAGATGCAAAAGAGTTTTCCTCTGAACACACTGTTCGGTTTGCTCGTTCCGACACCTCGCCTGTATTCAAAACAGCAACAGCCCAACTGCTCACTGAACTAAGGGAATTGTCAATGGCAAAGGCAAATAAACTTAGCCTTTTTCATTTGAACAATTAAGTGCTGACATTGCTTCAATGACTGCTGTTAAACCGCTGGTGAATAACAGCAATTACCTCATGTGCATTGACCAAAAAAAAAAAAAAAGCTTTAATTAAATAGACTTCAGGTGGACTAATCCTGACTGCAGAGCGCGCTGGAGAACTGGTTTCATCCGCGTGGATAAAGGTTTGTTCAGCTAATAGCCTCTTACTGTCCAAAAACACTGTTTCCGACAGAGATAATGGCCAGAAGCTCGGCTGAGAGGTTCTGAAGGAGAAAGGTTGACTTGTATGTGTAAGAAATGATTGTCTCTGTGGGTGGGACTGAGAGGAGGGGTGGGTCCTGCTGTGAGCTGCTGCAGCTCCTCCATTCGATCACTCCAAACACTCACTCTTCAGGATTATATCTGCAGTAGTTTGGAGGAGATCGCTGGCTGTGCACGGCTTTATTCGATAGAAAAGCAGAGTGGATTGCTTAGCAAATCTACTGACGCTCGTGTCGCAGCGCTGGAGAGTGTTTGTAACACGCATGATTGTTTTAAAGGTGGAATGAATTTGGACATGGCCTCATCTTTTCCTCTGCCGAGAAGCAACAGCACCAGAGAAACGTTAGACAACTCGAGCACTGAATCTTCAGATAATGAGACAGCAGGTAAAAACACCGGTCATATCATTTACACGCCTATTCATAGAATAAACACACATTCACATACCGAGAGTACATGAAAGCAAGCCTTTGACTAAAAGCGTGCATTTAGCTACATGTTAAATATATGGTATCTTTCCATATCTGCTTTACCTGCGAATGTTTTGTGTTGGTACATAGAAATAACTTTTTTGTTTACCTTTTTTGTTCGGCCTAATTTCACTGAAGCCGTGTTTGTTGCACGTTGGCCGCTTGCTGTTTGCAAACGCAAATAAATAAATAGAAATTCAAGCTTAGCCTATATTATTAACACGTTTGTTGCTTTCTTAAAAAAAATAATATTTATACTACTGTATAGGCTATATCCGTTTTGATCATACATCCCCTAAAGAACTCGAAGACCGTTTCTGAAATGATATTCAAATTAAATGCGCGATTATTGGCTGGAGAATGCTGTTCTATAAACTTCCAATCTTTACATGAACGTAATCTAAATGCAGTAGCCTAAACAACAATGAACTAGGCCTGAGTTTAAAACACGGACAGGCCTTTAACTTCTGTCTTAGATATCTGAAATAATATAGCCGTAAGCACTGTGCAAATAGGTCGTGTTTGAAAGCTATATTTTAATAAGACGTATTTACATATTTATTGCTTGACTAGCACATCTAGTCTGTGCAAACGAATCATGATTCCGATTTGTCCGACTCCCGGTTTGAATCCGACTCCTTCCAGAATTCTGGCAAAAATAGGTGCGACCGAGCACCACATATCACCTCAAAATTATTCTCCCCAGAAAAGGAGAGGTCTGTCGAGCAGAGAAGTGACGATGGGAATGCCGAAGATTCCAAGAAAAAGAAACAGAGACGTCAGAGGACTCACTTCACCAGCCAGCAGCTGCAGGAGCTGGAAGCCACCTTCCAGAGGAACCGGTACCCGGACATGAGCACCCGAGAGGAGATCGCCGTGTGGACCAACCTCACGGAGGCCCGGGTCCGGGTACGACTTCACCAACACACCTGAGGCACTCACACACGTGCACACACACTACAGTTTAGCTACAGAATGACCTTGGGTGTGTTTCGGCCAAGACTGGAGTTTATTTTCTTATTTATTTCAATGGAATATGCAGTATTTAGCTACAACATGATGCAAATCAAATTTGCAGATTAACTTGCAAAAATAAAAATGACCTTAATAAGCTAACCAAATCAATTATAAAAAGTCTTATATTTGTGAATTGTTCGCTTAGTGTGTATCCTGTTATGATAATTTTTCAAATAGCCTACGAGACGAGAGGATTTATTATTATTATTATTATTATTATTATTATATTAAAACATAAAAAGCTGTACTTCCAGGCCACCATAGAAAAAGTAGCTAGGCCTATATATATGTAGCTATCTATATATATTTTTTTTTACTAGCGATATTCAGAAATATTTTCTAGCAGGCCGATCTTTTAAATAATTTCACAGCCTTCCAGAACCAGATCCTGATAGTGAAGGACTTTAGAATTAAAAAGTTCGTTTAAAAGTACTGTCGGTTAAATTAATAGAAACATGTATTACAATTTTTTTGATGCAAACCCTATATTTTTTAAATGCTTATGAAAATATATAACTTGCTGATATTGTAAATTGTTATTTAAATAGGCCTATGCACATACTAATGTGGTGAATTTTAAATGTTTTGCAAATGTTTTGAGTTAACTTTTTGGTCTATAACAGAATTTGCTGCGCTTGAGTGAGTAACGCGTCCTCTTCCGTAGGTTTGGTTCAAGAATCGGAGGGCGAAATGGAGAAAACGGGAGCGCAACCAGCAAATGGATTTGTGTAAGAACAGTTACCTGCCCCAGTTCAGCGGACTCATGCAGCCCTACGATGACGTGTACCCCGCGTACACCTACAACAACTGGACCAACAAAGGCCTGGCCACAGCCCCGCTGTCCACCAAGAACTTCACCTTCTTCAATTCCATGAGTCCCCTCACGTCCCAGTCCATGTTCTCCTCCCCGACCTCCATCTCCTCCATGAGCATGGCGTCCGGGATGGGACACTCCGCCGTGCCCGGCATGCCGACCACCGGCCTGAACAACATCGGTAACCTGAACGGTATCGGGAGCTCCGCGATCAGTCCGGCCATGAGCTCGTCCGCGTGCCCCTACGGGCCTCCGGGATCTCCGTACAGCGTCTACAGAGACACTTGTAACTCCTTAAGACTGAAATCCAAGCAGCACGCATCTTTCGGATATAGCGGGTTACAGAGTCCCGGCTCCGGTCTGAACGCGTGCCAGTACAACAGCTGACGAGTGAACGGAACCGGGAGAAATCCCCGTGCTGGATTTTACAGCGGAATATGCGGATTGTCTGTGTTTACCTAAACTTGCACAACCATTTAAATCCATTGTTTGGATTCCAACGTTTTGAAGACAAGTCAAACTCATACATTGTACATAAATATAAACGTGGAACAAAATTGGACGCAGTGCTCCAGTGGGAACAATGGTTTGTCAAATGTGGTAATTGTGCCTCGTGATGAGTCTTTTCGTCGTGTTTGTGCTCAGTGTCACGGACAGTGTCTGTAGTCCTCGTGGATCTCAGAGACAGACTGAAGTCTTTCCACGTCGTTGTTTCATTGTGTCGATAGATTTACCGCATGCTTTTCTTCCAGTGAAAACAAAATGTTTTGTAAAAACATTATATGAATGTGTAGACTAAATAACAAAGCTATAACTTTATGATGTACCCCTGTTGATTGAAACTGTGCTTATGTTAATGATAATGTTTGAATAAACATCAAAAGAAAGAATTTCTAAAATAATTTGTGGAATCAGCGTGGTCTGCAGCTTGATTATTTGAAGAAGACAAAAACGGACGAAACGAACGTACATCATCGAAAATTAACTTTGAATTTACAGTTTTCATTAAATAGTATAATACTATTTTAAACATTTAATAATATCTAACGGATTTTTCCCGATTAGTACATTAGCCGAACTAAATTTCAATGCCTGTCGAATCCTGTAGGAATTTCTAGAAATTAAACCCTTGCATTTTCTCTTTCCATATATTATGCACGACGTCAATATATGTCTATATAAGCTGTTTGACAATGCACTAAATCTTCCAGCACATTTCTTAATTATAAATGATTTCCAAAGCACGCAATTATATCCAACCCTATACCTTTAGGATGAAGGAGAGAAAGGCCAACTTTAAAATCTATTGCTTATCTCGGTTTGCCACATTAAGTGACAGTTTTTATCTGCATGGGTGTATTTAGATGATACGAAGGAGAAGATCTGTCGTAACTGATGTATGTTTAATACCACTGCTCCTTATCCACTGATAATAATGCCTTTCATTTCCTAATGGGTCGGCTCAGAGAGACCAGTGTTAATGGTCACTTCCTCGCTGTGCTCTGTCAGGCTAATAGAATGAGCTCACGTGCAGTGTTGACATGCCTCTTCAAGGACGCGTTAAACCTCAAATCAGACAAGAGACTGAAAGAAAGAAAGTGAACTTCACACACCGAGGATCTTCAGGAGAATCTGCTGAAGTTAGATGAAGTCTGTACAGAAACTGAAGCACATTGATTGTTAAGCGTTGCGACACTAATTAAAATAATTATTGAAAACACTTGAGCAGAACTAGCATATTATTTCTTCATACGCAGAAACCATGAGCAGAAATTCGAACACTTCGAGAGTTTTTTCCAACAAAAATAATTCTGGTGAAGCACGCTAATTTTTCCTGATACTACCAGTGTGTCGTGTAAATTAAAGCTCGGATTAGATCAGTTATAATTAAATGAGTTTTATTTTAAGAATTTATATTTAAATATCATAAGAAATGCTGCATCTAGCGCGCAAAAGAGAAGCTCAAAAAGAACCGCCAGATTTCAGCAAATGTTTTTTATTTTTATACCGTCATTCTAAAGCAAGAAAAGATTGAAAATACACTTCAGAGACAATGCATGCCACTACAACATGTTTAATTACTCATTCTTAATCAATCTTCATCAGTCTCTTAAGACATCCTTACCCTGGCACCTTGGAGGCTTTCCAATCTTCTTCAGTTAAAGCTGGATTAGAGAACGTTCTCTTTATACATGAATGCTCTCGCGCTTCAATGTGTAGCGGCTTTATCATGAGATAGTGCTTGTGTTTACATTTAGCTAGTGTTGCTATGTTCATGTATTTCTTTCATAGTATTATTAATAATACATAAACATCATGTCAATGTAATAAAAGAATAACTACAACAACGAGGTCGAAACAATATTGAGGTAAAAATTGTTTAAAATAAAACTGACTTTACATCACATGGAGCATCTTTTTTTTTTTTTTTTTTTTTTTACATTAAAGTATCTGGAACACCTGTTTTAAGTTAGAATATTATAACAATAACTTTATTATCATGTTTAATCGGGTAACCTAAAATGTTCTTAAACATCTACATTTACTTTTAAAAAATTGTAATGTAACTATGTAATGTAATGAGTCTAAACTGCATGGGTCACACAGTACTTCTGAAAAACCTCTTTAACGTTTTACAATAACTATAATAACAATTATGGGACATTTACTCTTCATATGAAGCTCGTTTCACATTGTTAAATAATTATTATTATTTGGAAAATTCTGTACATTTAAATAACTTTTTTTTTTCGTTTTCTATGTTTTTGCTCCGTCAGCTCGTGCTCGGTTTATCAGTCAGATCATGCATTAGTTCAATGTAAAGCTGTAGAAACCTATACATAACTTTATGACAATAAAAAGACAACATTTTGCTGAAATTGCACTTAACATTTAAATGTTTTGTATGTTTAATCATAATCCATCGGTGTAAACATCAAACGAGTGTGTATGTTATAAAGTACAGTCACTGCACTTTGTAATGTGAGATATATTATAGAGTAATAATTCTGTCATAACAAACACAAAGGTTGTTTGGCAAAGGAAGATTGGACGCTTGATAAGACAGAATTACATACATTGTTTGAAAAGACATGTAGTAAAAAAAAAATATATCGAAAACTTGATCACATTCACATTCACGTGTTCTGAAAAAACATGGGCCAATTTAGCTTTTAGATAAAACCAGGGATTATTATTTATATGCAAAAAAAAATGGTTTGATAAAGACTTGTAACCTAAATGGAAAATACAATTTTAAATAAAAAACAGAGCTAATTTAAGCAATGTTTACTATCAGCCCAAAAGCATAAAATAGGAATGTTCCCAACATAAAGACACACAATTTGAAGCACTCGCATATCGAACCCTGCTGCACACCAGCCTGCCTTGAAGGCTTTTATAGACTCACAAAACTGCCTATTATCATGTCTAGAGGGAATGATTAACCAAGCGGGTTTGTGATAGAGCCTGAAAGAGTTACTTACTCTGATTCTCAATCTGATTGAGTTTCATCCTGCTTCAGATTTCTCAGATCTAATGAAAGGGAAACTAGCAATGGTTTAAAGACACTTAATCTGCTCTGCCATACTGGCAGCTAAATCGAGAAAGAGTTTTAATTACATTCTAAATGCAAAATTACATGTGTTTCTAAATGCTGCATTTTAGTGCGATGAGAAAATTTGGGCAAGGAGAACTCGTGCCGGGCCTGCCATCAGATCGACAGTGAATAGTATAGTACATATATAAATACATTACGATCCTCTGGAGATTAAAAAATATAGACCACACCTAAATTACTGTGTTCCTGTGTAATGAGTAGGCCTAATACTAATAGCTAATACATAGTAATTGTAATACTAGCAATATTTTTTTTTCATTACACAAAATGGAATATTATTATTATTATGATTATTCTAGGATAATTAACGTGATGTGGACATTGGTAGGTAAATTGTTAATCGAACTGTTTTTTTTTTAATCCTTGAAGAGCTCGTTGAACACAGGCACAGTGATGACCACTGGAATGAATACATAATGCAAATTAGCCTACTGCAGTTTCACCACACTAGCCACCTCTGAACAACTCATTTGAACAATGCGGGTCACATTTAGCAGCTGTATTTGCTGGTTTTGCCCTGCTGTCAGTGAGCCTGTCACCTTAAGAACGCAGGATAGCTGACAAACTGAACGACTGACCTGATCTCACCAAATGCTAGTCACAGACTAACTAACAGCTCTATTATCTGAGAGTTTACACTCAAGGGTATCATCAAATCATATTCTATAACATTAAACAAACATATATTAACATAATACCATGATATGATACCATGTACTATAAACCATCATACTCATTTCGGGTGTACAAAGAATTGTTTAAGTTTAAAAGCAAAGGCATCCTCCTCTATTATTATTGCAGAAAGAAGAGACAAAATGTCTGCCTCCATTTATGTATGTACACCGTGTTGAAGCAACATGGGTAATGTCTACTGGTTTGGTCTTCAGGTGTCCAGTCTGAGACACAACAGTTGAACTGTATGTACGTGTCCATCCATGGTGTCTGCCATGGGAGTGGTTTATATATATAGTTGGTGCGGTGGAGTGGGGTATGAGTGGTTTTGAACCAATGAATGAAATGCATTTTTCCGTGTTTCACTCCATCTCGATTCGCGTTCTTGGAGTCGATCATGAACGGACCGAGGGGGGACCCGCTCATTACTTGCACCAGGCCCCGCGCCAGCTAAGGACGCCCTGTGAGAAACAGTGTCTATTCCATGGCTCAGTACGCTTTTTCTTTTTTCTCGAGCAAGACTGTACAACATTCACATTACATTATTTAACTGATTTTTACGTAGAAAGGGTATCAGCACAACGCATTAAAAAAATTAACATTCATGTTTTCATAACTGCTGGCCAAATTAAAAAACAAAACGAAATGAAATCTTCTTTAAGAGCAAGGGGGCCCTCTGGTGTTTCGGGGGCACTATAAGCAGCTTGTGTATTTTGCATATAGGGAGGATTGGCTCACTCAATGGTCTATCTCTAGCACAAAGGCTCTCCCCATAAGCTAGAAATGGAGGGAATCCATCGCCCATGTATTGGCCAAACACTTCTTCTAGAGTAGTTGTGTCAAACTCAAGTTTCTAGCTCAGCTTCAGAGTTTAGTCCCAATCCTGCTCCAACACTCACTCCATGTTGTTTTCAAATAAGCCTGAAAAACTTGATTTGTTGGATAAGGTGTGTTTAATTAGGGTTGCTCCGGCCCTCCAGGAATTGAGTTAGACGCCCCTGGTCTACAGTATCAGGTGTATACAGCATATATATATGCTGTATGGTGTATACAGTGTATACAGTATACAGCCCTCAATCCGACTCCAGAGGCATCTGTCTGCAGGGAGAACAGTTGCAGTAACTTTGAGCCAAGGAGCACAAAGACAATGCAAATTCTGAGTGCACCATCCCTTCTTGGACTAGCACAATGAGTCCACACCACTCACTGATGGATGGTTTAATGACTCATTGGAAGGGTGACTCATTGGGGTTACACCAGGCTACTTAATACTTGCCTGGTCTCCTTGAGATTGCTCTAGATGGGAAACAACCAGGACTTGCTGTGTGCAACAAGTTTGGAAGTATTGCACAGTTGGTTTATCCTCCTTACCAATAGCACAAAGAGTGGTGTACTTACTAGCTCGGCCCTGAGGTGAACTTCTTTCAGCAAGTAAATATGGCAGTTTTGCTCATTCTTACCTCAGTCCAGCATGGAGATCTTGCAGGTGATGGTGCTAGTCTTTCACAATATTTCAGGTTCTATGCCAACAAAACAACTTGCTTTTCTTTTGTGGTCAGCAAGAGTAGAATTTGGCACTAAGGATCCCTCCCTGGCACCCATAATCATACCAGGTTTTCTGAGAGTGCTGGGCCCCTGGGCCAGAAATGTATTTTTTTCCAGAAGGTCTATCTTTTGGATTACATATTAGACCACACTGCATGTACCATCCTAAAGACCCCGATATACTTCATAAGGAATCCACGAACGAATTGATATGACGTCATTTCAAACTAAATCAGGCGTAAACTAAGTTTGTTTTGAGTTCTTTTGGCAGTTCGAAACAGCTCACCAAAGCAAACTCTCTGGGGAGTTTTGGCTCCTAAACACCTTTGAGATTCCATTGGTCCGTGGCGATTAGTGGGTGTGTGTTTTTTTCTGGGTCGTTTCTCATTCAACTGAGGTCATGTGGCAGGAGAACAACATCTCCAAGTCACTAGCAACATAAATAAACTGTTGAATAACTGAGATGTACAAATATATTCGCGCCTGTACGATCGCTCGCGGAGAGACTTTAAAGATTCAAGAGAAAGCTTTCAATTCCAAGAAATAAATTGCAACGAAGCTTGGTGTCAACAACTCTAAGTTATGCAAAAAGTGAAGTAGAGAAACATTAGATGCAAGTTTCCCAAAGCCATGAAAAGAATGAAAGGAAAGAGTAAAGCTATAGGGTAGCAAGTACCTACAGTAATACATGTTTCAAATACTGCTGCTGTTGTTCTTTCAATAAACAAATTTAAAAGGTATACAATATGAAATGCCACATATTAAACCTTTGTTTTTATCAAATCATGAAATATAAAAAGGTGTAATAAGTTATCTAGTTTAATCAAATAAATGAACACTAATAAAAGAAAGTAGTTATTAAGATGACTTCAATATTTTTTCCACATCATGCTAAAGTTTTCAGACTATGAGCCATTCACACTTAAAGAACTGATTCTGGGAATGGAAAGGTTCTTTCCCTTTTCACCTTTTGGTGATGACCAATTCTGTACCTCTGGAATTCAGTGGACCTCGAGGGACCCCATCCCTGATGTACCATTCAGCCAGTGTCAGAACTTTGCACAGCATGCTATTCAGGCTTTGGTTTAAACATTCAGCCAAGCCTTCAGTCTGGGGATTGTAGGGTGTGGTCATAATGCAAAATAATAGCGGACATTCAATCCCAGTTTCTTACATTTTCTTTTCTCCCAAGCCAGTAGACAGTGCAGTATGCCAAAATTGGAAAAAGTAAAAAAAAAAAAAAAACATCTAGAGATGGAGCCTTAGGTTACACCAGCAAATTGAGTCATCATCTGCCATGGCAATTAGGTAGTGTTTAACAGTCAAAGTTTTCCTTAAGGTTTGTCCTGACAAGCCGTTTCGAACCACCAAAACAAATTCAAAATCACCTGCGTTTTGGCTGGATTTAATTCAAAACCAAATCATAGCTGTTTATTATTCAATTTCACTTCAAGTATATTGGGGTCTGGACAGTGGTGTTGAATTTCGTCCTTTTGTAAAATCTGCCTGATAGACTGGTGGATCCTAAACGCTTCTGAAATAGTTTTGTCTGATAAACATGAACTTTTCTTCAGAGTTTCTCAAAAGAAATCTCTTTTGACTGAGGCATGGCAAATCCACAATAACCTGTGTGGAGCTCCCTGCAAATATATGGATGCTCTGGGTCAGCTCTGAGGACAAAAGCCAGTATGTTATTAGAGGATCTGGGCCACAGAAGGAACAGTTTGTTCATCACAAAGGCCTACTGGTGACTGGAGAGAGAGAGACCAATGCGATTGGGGTTGAAATTTAACCCAGTAAAATTAATTCAAATGGAAAGACATGATGTAGGAGTTGCTTTGACCTTGTTATCTTTATTCACAGATATTTGATTGCTCTGGCTAGTTCCCAAACACCACAACATTTGACTTGTAGCTGCGGGCAAGAAACACTATTCTTCTGAATGCCAGACTACAATTCCTGAAGATGGTATTTTCTACTGCTAAATCCACCTAGCTCTGTTTTACTGTAACATCCAAGGTTTGTGTGAAGTGTTGGTGCAGTAGTTTTCAGTAAAGAATGAGTTAATGGCTATTGGTAATGCAACAAAACAGAGCTCAACTTAACCTGCATTCTGTCAGCTCACTATATAACAGGAAGGCATCCTAACTGCGCTTTAAAGGAAACATTGTATATATTTAGATTATGAAAATGTGTTGTCATCTTATGTAGCCTAAGTAAATGTAGTACAGTCAAAATGCAGCATGCTTAGAAACTGAATGAATGGAAAATATGAGTCTGTACAAGTTTCCTGCTGACGTTTCAGAGTACTTTGGGCTTTCATCATCAGCTCTCATTAAAAATTAAATATATGTTCTGGTACATATGGGGTAAAATTGTTGCATTATTTGATCAACAAATAAATGTAAAGCAATTAACAAAAACCAAACATTCACAAAATGAATAGAATGAAATCCACAAATAAATCTTAAGAGTTTTACAAACATTAATTAAATTCACTAATGAAAAAAAATTAGACTTTTAAATAATAATCATATTCACAAATATCTTTTTATATCATTTATTTGTGAATCCTGTGCGTCCTGTGCAATTGTAGATCACTGCGCATATTTTTGTGTGACTCCACCCACCGTCTGCTCAAGCCAATCAGATAACAGCCACACTTAGCTGACCAATCGTAGCATGGATTTGCTGTAATCAATCACAATGCTTAATTAACTATTACAGACAAAACTAGTTAAGTTTGATTCAAATGAAATATGGTTTACGTGAACAAGTGTTTTAACTAATAATTATCTCTTGTCTTACATGTACATCAATTTATTTTCAACACACCTGCACCACATAACCACAACGCCACAAAAAGAACCAACCTATAGTTTTTAATACCCTATAATATATAGTTTTTATAGTTAAATACCCTCAAACGAATACAAAAGCAGTTGAAGATCTTACAAAATTTGGAGAACGTCAAAAGTCCTACAACACATTCACCTACAGAGTTGAGCAGTGTAGCCAGTCAAAGATGTTTCTGATAAACGCCAGAGTTTTTGTTTAGTGCAGTTCTGCACACTTGCAAACCTTGTCATAAGAAAGTGCAGACGCAATGTAAATAAGAGATTGAGAGTGCAGTTTAGAGAGCTTCATACAGAACCTTGTGAGATTGCGATAAACTAAGATGCGTGACAGCTTTTTAGTGATTATAAAGAGAGCATGCTTTGTGCACTTTCTAGGCAATAATCCATTTAGAATTAATATGAAACTTATTTTTCAGACACATACACACTGGAAAGTTTCACGAATGACATCTTCATATTTATGCTGGATTCATTCTCAAGATAGCAGTGACTGATACAGTGATACATAGCCATTCAAATCAGCTGCAAGAGTCAAAGCTAGTACACAGTTTAGTAAACGTTCTTGAATGTGCTGTACTGACTGCTTTGATGTGATGAAATAAGGTAATTTATTTCTATATTTATGAGTTTTTATTATGATGAATTCTATTAATATTCCAAATTTTTAATGCACATATTTTCATATGTAAATATGCACCTGAACAAATTATTTGAAATTTTATCAGATATTTTATGAATATAAAATGGATCCACACTCACTGTATTCTATCATCTTTTTAATATGCATTTACCATAATCATGTAGATCAGATCAAGAAGAGTGATTTTAAACACACACCTATGTGAATTAGCACATCAACTATTTCTCTTTTGGGAATACAATACAAAAGATTTGAAATATTGAAAATGAATGTACAATACAGAAGGAAGAGCTGCTACAGGGACAGAGCCACCTTATCAATGAATTTGGCCAGTCGAATGTCCTTCTTTGACAGTCCTCCACAGTCATGAGTCGATAAAGTAATCTGAACCTGAAATGTAATCATGATTAACAGTTAGCTTTTGAAATATCTGCACCTTTACATATCACTAGGGGTGTTCCTCAGGGCTCTGTTTTGGGGCTTCTTTTTTTCCTATGAAACACGTTTACCCTATCTTTTTAAGTTTATTTATTGTCATCGGCCTAACAAACAGTAAGCTGATTTACAAGACCACTACTACTTATTTCACAAAATAAATTTCCACTACAGATCATCAGGATTATTTCCCAGTGCTCGCTCAACTTTTCTCACTTGGCCTGACATCAAATGTGAGCTAGTGCACTACGTAGTGCGATTGTTTGCTGTGCAAACGTGACACTTTTTAAAAGCCTGATGTGTGTGGCCTCTCATGTTCTTTAAACACAGTGTATTCATGTTACACATTTGGAAAAACATTATAATCTGCTGCTCAAGAGTGAGAAATAGGTGGCTCTGTTTGAAGTTATTACCTTGTTATAAACATTGAACCACTCCGGATGATGGTTCATCTTCTCTGCTTGTAGAGCCACCCGACACATGAAGCCGAACGCCTGAGGAGAAGAAAACAGATGCAGTGCTGGAAGATCACTGGACTCAACTCATCTAGTACACAGTTTAAGCACAATTTTACAGCAGACAGGTTCTCCTCGATTATTAGCTGATCAACACCAAATAATGCCTGGTGCCACTCACATGCTCATCAAAAATGTATTTAAATTTAATGAATGTACTATATGTTTTATTTGGTATTTTTTTATTATTATTATTCATATTTTATCTGTACATGTTATGGTACTAAAGTATTCTTATGGATAAGTTATGATTTATTCATTACCTTTTAGCCACTTTTTGAGCATAGACCTAAAAAATGTAATTTCCAACTTAAACAGTCATAAATGTTGAACGAGCACAGGCTCACGCTTTTAAAGAAGACACTTGGCGATTTTTGCTGAAGTGAAAATAAAGTGCAGTTAAGTGGAAAAAAATATAGATTTTAGTTTATATAGGCAAGATATAGGTTATAGATGTTTAAGTTTATTGTTGTGAAAAATGCACAAAAAAACTATTTTGAAATTCATATGAAAAATATAGGTAACACTTCACTAATGTATGTATAGTGTGTTAATAAAAGTATTCACAATATGTTTTAGTGCATTAGGTTCATAAATAATTATAACAAAAGTTTTAATGCATTATAATTTCTAAAAGTCTAATAGATAAGTATTATAATGTATTATAACTGTGGTTACAATTATTCATGAGATATTACAAAACAATATAAAGTGCATTGTGAGGCGTAATTTATGCATTAAAACTACATTTATAACAATAACTAGTTATATAAAAAAGCTTTAAGTAAAGTGTTACTGAAATTTATTTTCCAAACCATGTTTCACTCTAAAACTGCTTGAAAATCAAAGGCATAAATCAAAACAAGTTGTATTCCACATTTGGTATGTCAAATAAAAAAAAAAAAAAAAAAAAACCTTTCAGAGAAGATTTTTTTGGGTGCAGTAACAAATTATTCCACTAGATAAAATATCTGACCATTCATTTCCAATGTGATAATTTTTACAGAGAACAACACAAGTGTGACTATTTTTTTTTCTGAACCATTTGACCATTTCGAATTACGTCCATGATAATGTGTGTGTGTTTGTGCATATATATATATATAAATATATAAAATAACCTTTCTAAAAAAAAAGTTTTATGTTTTTTTTTTTAAGTCTAAATTGACTGAACAGCATCATAGAACGAAACATTACAATAACTCAAATACAAAGGCCAGTCATGCTGATTTTTTTATAACTTAAGGCATACATGTTTAAAGGCAATAACACACTGTAATGGGACATTATGTTCATATTTAACAGAGGAATGGACTGCAGTTTTGGCAAAGTGAATAGACAGTTTCTCTAGAGTATTATTTCAGTTTATAAAACTTTACAAAGGAAGTCTCAATCTAAATAGTGAGATTATGCGAGCTCATGTTTAGATGAGCTGTGATTGGAGGGTGACAGAGTCTCTGCGTCCTCCAATCAGAAGCTGCGCTCGGTTATTCGAGCAGGTCAGATCTCGCTCAAGTTAAACCGCCTGTGAGAAAAAAAAATGCACTGGCTATTTCAGAGCAATTTCCCAATGCAATCTCAATTAAGCCTTTAAATACTTCCTTAGCTAATTAAATCAACTGAACCCTCATTGTACACAAGCCTTCGCAGACAAATCTGTGGGCTTGGCTAAACGCTCTCATAATGAAACAGGAGTAGTTTCAAAGAAAAAGAGGAGGAGGAAATTACGAGTGTCGTATGACCACATGATGAACATATGATGTAACACAGTTGGCTATTTTATCAAACCAGCTATCAAGCGAACCGTCCTGCTATCCATTTAAAGTGATTGACAAAATCCTGCAACTCGACTCCATCAGCAATTTAAGCACACGGTCTGCTTCTGCTCAGCTTTCATTAGGAATACTGGCCATTATTCAATCACAGGGCATGTTAGCGATCGCCAAGACATTTCCTTCATGGCGTTTCGTTTCTGTCAGGTGAAAAAACAAGTCAGTATATGACAACAAAATAAGCTTTGATTATTGAACTGGTCTGCTTCGATCTGACTTGAGCTCTGAATCGCAGACGTATCAAGAGAGCTGAACGAAATCAAACAGCTTGTGTTGTGCCACATTAAATACACAGCCATCCTCGGCCTCTAATAGGCACTGAAGAGGTCAAGGACGGAGGTGTTTTGTTTGCTGTGTATTGTGTGCAGCCAGTGCCTCGGCTGAAGCCTCCTTCGCTCTGTCAGGAGCCCCTAATTAGTCTTGACATGTTGCAGGCCCTCATCTCCAATAATCAGAACCACCGCCGCATGTTTCCCCACACGCCACTTTAGAGGCATTTTGTGTTATTAAGGCATGATTGTCATAAAACACTGGATGAGGCCATTTGGACGTCGGGGTGGTTTTCAAACACATGTGCTGCCATTTACAGATGGGCTTTCTCTAGCGCAGGACTGGGTCTAAACACAGACAGACTGGGCTCCGCAGGCTGCCAACATCTCCCTCGAAGCGTGATCATGTCTCCGAGCCGATGCTGTGTCAGACGCTTCACAGTGTAAATGAGCATGATTACGGCTCCTCTCAGGGGCCCCGGCCCTCCTGATGCCATCAGCTGCTGGATATCACTTTCTCCTGAATAATACAGCACTGACATGCATCATATTTGACTGTTTAAATCTCAGATTCTGATCATTTATTCAGCATCAATAGCTCTCTGTTGTTGTTGTTGTTGTTGTTTTGAGGATCCAAATGTTACTGTGGCCACCAAAATCATATGAAAGCGGCTCTGATAGATGGGAATAAGGATTGGGACACAATTCTCTAAGTGTGAATATCTTGAATTATTAACGCTTCAAATGTTTCAAAAAACACAATTTCCAAAAGATCTGCATTACTTTTTGTCATAAACTCTAGAGCATGGTGATAACTGTTACGGTATCTGATCACACTGCATAAATGATGTTTTTCTGAAGTATTTTTGTCTTGTTTCAAGTGCAAACGTCTAAAGATCAGCCACTTGAGAAGCAACTTGACATCAGATATGAAGTCTTGTTTTATAAGGATTGTGATGAAAATGAGTTTATGATTAAAAGAATAAATACCTGCCAACGCACTCCATTGACACTCCATGTGTCTTCTTTAAACAGAAAACAAGACTCTGTATGCTCATTTCACATCTGCAGTAAATGTATCCTGATTAAATGATGTGTAGATATTTGTACTGGAAAACAAGAGAAATTTACAGAGGCAGATATCCCCTTTTTTTCAGTGCATGCAACACTTAATGCAAAGACATTATGAATTATGAATTGAAATATGAGCCCTCATCTGTTAATTAAGAATTTTCAGACCTGCAAAAACCCTGAATTAGATTTAATAAATGCAAAATGCACTTTTGATCAGAGATGACCTACATTTCAAAAACGCAGCTTCTATGTTTCTGTAATGTATTTAAATAGACCATAATCGAGCACAGTGTAATGCTAACAGATGGACGTCTGCTAATCAATGTCCATCATCTGCAGCAACTGAAGTCCAGGAAAAAGGCAGGAGGTGAAGGACGCCGAAAACTAACTACAAGCAAAAGAGAGAAAGAGAACGACTGAGATGTGCAAATGGAAAACAGTGAGGTCACTATTACAAGGAGAGGCAAACAAAGTGAACAAAAGACAGCGTGAAAGAGAAACAGAGGGACTGATGGAATATTTAGTGGTTCTCTGAGGCACATGAAACATTTTAACCAATCTGACTGTTTGTGAAAGAAATCATTTTGATCAAAACTTAAACTGCTGCCAAGAACAGCTCTGCTGTGGCTCACGGTAATACAGACTGACATGAGAGAGAGAGATAGAGAGAGAGAGAGAGAGAGAGAGAGAGAGAGAGAGAGAGCGAGAGAGAGAGAGAGAGAGAAACAGAGACAGAGAGAGAGAGAGAAACAGAGAGAGACTTGACTTTTAAACTTCTTTTAATTTACACCATTTTTTCAAAACATTACAAAGCTAATACAAAAACAAAAAATAAAACCAGAACAATTTTACCAATTAAAAACCATGTCTCCAAACTCACTCATTGTCACTAAAGCATCTCTCACACCCCACCTTGTTTTAAAAAAAGGTCATTATCAGTTTGTTTATAATACGCAAATTCAACAGCAACCCTAAATTCTACCAATGATTTAAAAAGAGGCAACAAGTCAACATCTTGACCCGCGTTTTTACATTGATGTGTTTTCAGGATTGCCAACTTGGCATGTCCTATTAAAAAATTGGCAAGTACACACCTTTCACGACATGATTGCTTAGGATTGCGACCAAAGATAAAAAGGGTATTTGTAAAAGAAAATCCCAATTTCGTAATTAGTGTTCCCAAAAGTACAAAAAGTGGAGCCAGTCTTGAACATTCACAAAATAAATGAAACACAGTGTCAGAGGCCTTACAAAAAGAACATTCAGGTAAAACCATTTCATTGAACTTGGAAACAAAGTTGTTTGTAGCCAAGACACTGTGAAGTATTCTCCACTGTAGATCTCCACATCTTTTAGGAACTGGGGGTTTGCACAACAGCCTCCATGAGGGATTTACATCTCTGGGCACAGAAAGGTAAGCTCTCCACTTAGTGTCTATTCTTACCTTCAGTTGGTCAAAGTGTGCGGATTTAGCACAAATATGGTAAATTATTTTCTTCCCCATTCTTTGGAAATCCAAAAATTCAAACCCCTTTAACAAGAAACTATTAGTGTTCTCTTCAAGTTCCATTTTTTTGGAACAACTTTTAATGCTGGAAAAGTCTTAAATACCAAACCATCAATTAAAACAGAATTTATAAGTGAAGTTAGTACTGGGGGAAACAAGCTTTAAAGCTCTTAACCATCCCTTCCACCATTCTTACTGACCTTATCCCAACCTGGTCAGCAAGTGACTGATCCGTTCGCCACTGACCTCTTGTTGTATCGAGCAGGTCCATAACTCTAGTTACTCCTGCATTCAGAAACATTTTAATTACAGAACCCGATAATGAAAACTGTATCTGAAAAAGAGGATTAAAAAACAGAGGTTCTGAACACCCATAATTTTCATCATCTACTCTTGAGAATTTTAACAAACCCCATGAATGAAAAATTGATTCATAAAATTTCAAAAGAGAGCAATTCGCATTTTCAACATAAGGCTTCTCAATTAAAAATAACTCTCTGTCAAGATCTGTTTCTCCAAGATCTTTAAGAATATACAAGCAATAATCAATCCATGGCTTTCCATCTGAACAGTACAGCAGTTTTTGCAATGTTTGCAGTCTCATTGCTGAAATTTTGGATTCAACGTGTATAAGGCCTTGACCTCCCTCTGAAACGGGAAGATAGAAAACCCCAGGAGGAAGCCAATGATGGCCATTCCAAAAGAATTCAACAAATGCCCTTTGAACCTTTAGTAACAGTTCTTTAGGGGGATTTAGCACTGTAACCTTATGCCACAGCATTGAAGCTGCCAGATTATTAATTATAAGGCATCTCCCTCTAAAGGACAGCTGTGGGAGAATCCACTTCCACTTCTGGATTTTGCCAATAACCCGGTCAAACACTCCTTCCCAATTCTTCTCCATGTACTGGTCAGTTCCAAAATAAATACCAAAAACCTTTAAGCCATCATGGGCCCATTTACACTGATTTGGCAACTGAGGAGGTCCTGTACCATGCCAGTCTCCCATCAACAAAGAAGTACATTTTTCCCAATTTATACATGCAGAGGTAGCTTTCTGAAAAGTATTCAAACATGAAATAATATTATCAACATCATTTGAATTCTTAATAATCAGAGGTACATCATCGGCATATGCTATCAGTTTTACTTGGGGAACTTAGGGCAGCCAGAACCACCAATACCACACAGTCTTTTTCTCAGCAGACTTAAAAAAGGCTCAATAGAAATAGCGTAGAGTAAACCCGATAGAGGACACCCTTGTCTTATTCCTCTTGTCACTGAAAAGGGTCTTGTTAATGTACCATTAACTCTTAACATGCTAAAAATATCATTATACATCAGCCTAATACAGGACACAAAATTCTGACCAAATCCAAAAGCCTCAAGTGTCTTGAATAGATAAGAGTGGTCCACCCTATCAAAGGCCTTTCCTTGGTCCAGAGAAAGAAGGCCGATGTCCAAGTTATGCCTTTTTGACACTGTAATAATGTCTCTAACCAAGAAAACATTGTCAAATATTGTTCGGTTAGGAATACAATAAGACTGCTCATTGTGAATAACGGAAAATATCTTAAGATCAATACACAGCAAGGAGATAGGGCGCCAGTTCTTCAAACAACCAAGGTCTCCTTTTTTTGGGATCAAAGTTAAAACTGCTCTCCGACAGCGTAGAGGAAGGTTCTCTTTTTCAATACTTTCCACCAAAACATCATAGAAGTCCTGACCAATTAAGCTCCAAAAAGCCTTATAAAACTCGGCTGAGAGACCGTCCAATCCAGGTGACTTTCCAGGATTCAATTCCTGAACAGATCTTGAAAGTTCAGCCATTGTTAAAAGGCTCTCAAAATCCATCTTATCTTTGTTTGACAATTGTGGCAAGTCAGAAGTATGTCTGCTTTTACTCCATTACAAGGCTCTGCACGATACAACTCTTCATAAAAAGACATAGCAAAAGAATTAATTTCCATTTGTGTTGTTAATACTCGTCCATCTGGGAGTTTCAGTTGATGAAGATGCTTATGTGCTGCTGTTTTTTTTTCAGGTCCGAAGAAAAAAGCAGTAGGAGAGTCCATATCATTTAGACGGGTGAACTTTGCCCTTAAAAGGGAAGTTTTACCTTGTTCTTCCACTAAATTGCGTAAAAGAAATGTATTCCTTTCGAAAGAATCAGTGGAAGTAGAGCTTGTAGTACTTTGACTACTTTGTCCAAGAATTTCTTCTTCAAGAGCTTTCATTTTCTCTAGTAGGGCACCCCTGCTATGTGCAGTAAACTGCTCACAAAAAATTCTAATCTGTATCTTGCCCACGTCCCACCATTGACTTAAAGACTGGAAATTTACTCTCTCCTCTCTCCAAGAGTCCCAAAAAAGGTGAAAAGAGTGAATAAAAACGTGATCCTGAAGTAACCTATTATCAAAGTGCCAGAGTGATTTATAAGATTTGGTGGACTCAACAGAAATAGCCATAGAAATATAATGATGATCTGAGAGAAAAGTAGGTGAAATAGAATTTCTAAAAAATCTTCCCCTATTACGTGCTTCTGTATAAAACCGATCAAGCCTGGCTCCAGACATATTATTTGAGTTCACTTTCATCCAAGTATACTGTCTAAGCCCAGGAAATGCATATCTCCACAAATCAACAAAATTATATTGATCAACTATTCTTTTAAGAGTATTCGCCGAAAGGGAATGTGGTTCATTATGATTCCGATCCAATTGCTGATTTAAAGTGCAATTAAAATCACCCCCCAGTATAATAATATTATCCTGGGGACAGTGCGATAACACATCTGATAACTTTTCAAAAAAAGTAATACGCTCCCGACCATCATTTGGAGCATATACATTAAACAGGGAAAAAACTTTGTCACCTAAATTAACATCTACTCGTAAAATTCTCCCTGGTATTTTCTCAATACTCTTGACATTACCACCAACCCGGGGTGAAAACAATACTGCAACCCCTGCACTAACATTTGTGCCATGGCTCAAACACACATTACCCTTCCAATCGCTAAGCCACTGTGACTGATTCTGCAAATCCGTGTGTGTTTCCTGGAGTAAGATCACATCAGCCTTTTTAAGAATTAAATAATTAAAAAGATCATTTCTTTTAACTATACTACGACAACCATTAATATTTAAAGACCCAATATTAAAAAAGGTCATGACAATAATCACAATGGGGTATAAAGCAACCCACCACATCTTCCTTTTGACACTTTTCAAAGAATCAGTGTTTTTTCAGACGTGAATTTAGGCTTCTTCTAACTACACTAACAAGTTTTTAAGCCTGTAGCGTTTCGGTTGATCCAGTTCCTCCAACGTCGCCTTTCGCATTGCAATAGCACCAGATTCAACAAAAAGTTCCAAATCAGGAAAATATTTTTCCAGTTTGGGTTTTCTCTGATTCTTAGTAGCATCCAGAAAATTGTTCAACTGTTGAAATGTATAAAAAGGAAGTTTTGAATGGGAAATAAAATTCCCAGCAGAATTCCCTTGTGAATTTACATCATACTCTTCACATTCAGAGTCATTCTCAGATAAATCATCAGTTCTCTGTGACAACAGATCTAGGTCTTCATCCTGTGACAAGCTGCTGCTTTGTACCTGTATGTTCTCAATCTCAGTTTGATTTCCTTGGTATTTTATTAAATCACTAACTGCCCCGTCAACTTTGAGCTCCTCATCAACTTTAACACTTGCATGTGTAGTAATGATGGAAGCACTGTCTGTAACTTCAGTATCTTGTGCAAGCACATCAGAGCCCTCTCCACTGTTAAGTAACACAGCGGTTTCATCCTGCTGTATTATATCAGTATTTTCTGCTGCAGTGTCATTTGCCACAGCAGTATTCACCTGATCCACTACAGGATTACTTTCCTTCTCCTTTTCAGCTTCCATATTTAAAGGACACGATTGCCTGACATGACCCGGTTTCGAGCAAGTAAAACATTTCATTGAATCAACAGTGATAAAGATTGTATAATCTTTCTCATTCAATGCCAGTTTCACAGCAACCTCCAGATTTTGAAATTCGGGATTTAAAATCATGTACGTTTGACGTCTAAATGACATTATGTGCTTTAATTGTGGGGCTTTTAAACCCAGCGCAAGAATGCGCTCAAGTGTATCCTTTGGAATAAACGGAGGAACATTGGAAAGGATAACTTTTTTCTAGGGGTTAGACAGCGGCAAAACAGGAATGAATGCATCTTTCACAGATAATCCACGTTCAACCAAATCATCAACCATAGTCGTTTCCCTCAAAAAAATAACAACTGCCTTATTCATTCTCGATGCAGACAAGATGTTTAAAGCACCAACTGCATTGCTAACAGCAATTAAACAATCTTCTACTGACACGGTTTCGTCTGATAAACACTTGCACCCATGGCGTGCAGTCAAAGGGTGTACTCACACTAGCCAGTTTGAACCGTGCCCGAGTGCGTTTGACCACCAAAGCGGTTCGTTTGACTAGTGTGAGTGCTCCGAACCGTTTCCGGGCGCGGCTCGATTAGCCGGCCCTGGCCCGCTTGGAAGAGGTGGGCCAGAGCACGGTTCAGTTGGACTCGGGCGCGGTTTGCATGCAGTGTGAGCGCTAACCGTGCTGGAGCACGGAACAGGACGAGTGGCGTCACGGTTTTGCGACGCTCCAAAAGAGCAGCTGCAAAGTCCTTGCTGCACTTCAGCTGGTACCTTGCAAACCTCCTCATACGAGCAGCACGATTACGTGAAAATTTTCGCGCCACTAAGGCGACACATTTGTTTAACAACAGGCTGTGAGAGGGCTGTGGACCAAACGACACAAAATTATACACAGAGAAAACAGAGCGATGGACTCCATTGTGTTCAGAGAGCGCCGCTCTTCCTGTTTATCCCGAAACCGCCGCGCACCATAATGACGTAAGCGTGCTCCGGCACGAATGCTGAAACCCTCCTATGTGAGTGCAGGCCAGAGGGGGAGTGGGGACAATCGTACTCAGGCCCGGTTCATGGCAACTGTGCCTAGTGTGAGTACACCCAAAGACGCAAAGCCATCAGAATTAGATCCCATTGCTACTCTCTTTTGCCGACAGAGTCAGCAAATAATTAAAAAAACTGCTGTAGTTTCAATAAGCTCAACCAATACCTAATCTAAAAAGAGAAAAAAGGAAAAAGTTTGAAACTCACTCAAACACGCCGATCGGTCGCTCAAACAATCGTCCCAAACGCTCCGCACTCGCGCATGCGCACACACACAGAGACAGAGAGAGAGAGAGAGAGAGACTGACTTTTAACATCTCTTTAATTACCACAAAAACTTTAAAACGTGTTAATTTTCCATAATCAATACACACTGTACAGGTATAAAAAATAAATAAATAAATTAGGTAAAGTCAAACAATCTGAAAAACAGACAACCCAAGAAAAAAACATCATATAATCTTTATCATACATAAATGTTCAGAAATCCATCCCAGTCAACTTCACAAATACAGTTATTAATACCCCACCTGTATTTAAAGGTCTCTATATCCATTGTTAAATTGTAAAATGCAAATTCAACCTTTAAACGTGATTTTATCAACCCTCTAAAAACCAAAGTAACATCAGTCTGCCCCATTCTAGCGATCATATTTTTGCGTGACAGCCACATAGCCAACTTTGCTTGGCCAAAAACAAAATTTACTAATGCATGGATCTCCCTTGTGGAATGTTTGTATTTAGGACCATAGATAAAGAAAACTTTTGTAAAAACCTCCCCTAGCTTACGGCAGCATTCCTCCAAAAAACAAAACAGAGGAACAAGCCTTTCACAATCAGAAAATAAATGAAAAACGGTTTCTGATTGTCCACAGAAAGGGCAACCCTCCCCTACCTGTGGATCAATGTGTGCTCTGTGTCTGTTCGTAGCTATTATACCATGCACAATCCGCCACTGTAGGTCTCCAGACCATTTCTCAATGGGGGGTTTGTACAAGGTCCTCCAGCTACCTTTGGGTCAAGAGCCTGGCCCAAAAAAGTCCAACCACTTAGACTCCTTCACACTCTCCAGAGTATGACAGTGAAGAGCCTTTACACAAATCACATACAGTTGCTTCTTCCCAACAGCCCTAAAATGTCCTGACTGCGGTGATGTAAAGGACAGGATGTTGCCTTCTTCTTGCCACTCACCATTTTTCGCTGAAACCTCCAGGTCTGGGAAGGTTAATACTTCCTCCTCAACAGGTACAACCAGGGACACACTGTAATATTGCGGCAATCGTTCCTGCACTTCGCTCAGAAGCCTCTGAGTAACTCAAACAGATCTTACGCCAAGCTTAAGAGCCAAAGTCTCTGCAGACAGCCAGCCGTCCTCGGAGGCTAGATGTCTCACTTTAGTGATGTTTGTGGAAAGAGCAGCATTTCTCAGAAAAGGGGGATTTAAAAAAATCACATCAAGTGCTGGGTTCAAAAACAAAGGTTCTTCCTTTAGCCACTGAAAATGAGAATCACCTAAATCTCGAGAAATCTTGAAAAGGGTCCATGATTTTAACACTGACTTGTGAAAGGGTGTCAGACCGCTTAAGTCCAGTTTATCACAGTCCAATAAAAACAAGTGACGATCAAATCCCATCTTTCCTGCTCTTCCCAGAAGGGCACAAGCAACCCCAAACCAACTGACGTCCTCTCCATAAAGAAGCCTTTGAGCAGTCTGGAGTCTGAAGGCCTTTATCCGTGATCTAATGTCGATGAGCCCCTGACCCCCCTCTTGTCTCGGCAGAAAGAGGACTGAGGCTTTCAGCCAGTGTTGTCCTGACCAGAAAAAGTCTATCAGTTGTCGCTGAATGTCTCTTACCAAGTCTTCAGGGGGCTCTAGCACCATCATTCTGTGCCACAAAGATGAGGCAACCAGATTATTACAAACCAGTACTCTTCCCCTGTAGGACAGCTGGGGTAGCAGCCAATGCCAGTGAGACAACCGAGCACACACTTTCTCCGCTAGACCTGCCCAGTTTTGCTTCATATATTCATCAGTTCCCAAGAACACACCTAAATATTTTAAACCTGCCCTTCCCCATTTCATCCCCCCTGGAATTAAGGGACCGCCACTATCTTTTCCACACCAAAAAGCCTCACTCTTGGCCCAGTTAACCTTCGCAAAGGAGGCCTTACCGTAACATTTTAAACTTTCTTCTAGATGTTGAATATCTCTAGGGTCTTTAATTAAAACTGTGACATCATCTGCATAAGCAGAAAGTTTAACAGGCAACTGAGGAATCAGTGTATTAATTTGTAGACCCCTTAACTCTCTTCTTAATTTACATAATAAAGGTTCAATGATGATACTATACAGCTGCCCTGAAAGAGGACAGCCTTGTCTGATACCCCTTTGAACCATTATAGGAACACTAAGGCCACCAGCCATTTTAATTAAACATGTAGCTTCAGAGTAGAGTAGTCTTATCAGTGAAATAAAATTATCCCCAAAACCAAAGGCTTTAAGCGTTTCAAAATGGTAGACATGATCTACCCTATCGAAAGCCTTTTCCTGATCCAATGACAAAACCCCAACATCAACATTGTTAAAAGAAGCAAAATCAAAAAGATCTCTCACCAAATGCAAATTGTCTGTAATAGATCTACCCTTTATACAGTAAGACTGATCCTTATGTATGATTTGTTGCAGTACAATATTTAATCTTTTGGCTAGGCATTTGGAGAAAATCTTATACTCTGAGCATAGAAGTGCCACTGGCCTCCAATTCTTTAATAAAGTTAAGTCTCCTTTTTTTGGAAGCAAAGTTAAAACCACACGCTGGCAACTCTTAGGGAGATCAATAGCTGATTCCTGAAGAACTTTAAAAAAGTCATTCCCGATGACAGTCCACAAACTCCTATAGAACTCAGTAGGAAGACCATCTATTCCTGGTGACCGGCCTAAAGAGAGTTCCATCACCCAGGCAGTAACCTCATCAAAAGTAAGTCTATTTTCCACAAATTCCTTCTGCTCTGAAGTTAGGACAGGGAGATCCTGTAGAAGTTCTTTTCTAGCATGTCCATCTGTGTTTTCAGCAGCAAAAAGAGTAGAGTAAAAGTCTACAGCCAGTCTGCGCATCTCCACCGGATCAGAAGTGATACGCCCAACACTGTTCTTCAGGCTGTACATCTGCTTATCCTGAGCAGCTTTGCATTCCAAATTAAAGAAAAAAAGAAGTAGGAGCATCCATATCTCTCACTGTTAAAAACCTGCTCCTTATAAGTGCACCCTTTACTTTTTCATTTAAAATCGAACTTAAAGTTTCTTTTCAGTCCACTTTTCTTGTAAACCAACAACATTGTTACCAGTCATATTTCTCTCAATAGCAATAATTTCTTGTTCCAGTTGCTCCAATGTCTTCTTTAAACAAAAAGTGGAATAAGAAGCATACTGCTGACAAAACAATTTTATGTGTGCTTTTCCCACTTCCCACCACTGAATTATGCTATCAAAACGGGCCTTTTCCACTCTCCAACTTTCCCAAAAAAACTTAAATTGGGAAATTCAGGTTCCCAATCACACTGGCTAAACAGCGTGCTGACTGTGAATGTGGCTCCTCCCCATTTCTATCAAGTGTAAAGTCCACTGTGCAATTCCAATCCCCACCCAAAACAATAAAATTGTCATTCTGATTTTGCCTTAAATACTGTTTCAGCTTAATAAAGAGTTTAGTTCTATCAGGGCCAGTATTAGGGGCATAAATGTTCACAAACAAAAAGCAAAAACTACTTATTTCTGCCTTTACAATTAGCAGCCTTCCAGGTTCTAACTCATTTTTCATTAAAATTTTGGCTTTAAGAGCAGGGGAAAAAAGCACAGCCACCCCTGCACTTAAATTAGTCCCATGACTGAGAACACCTTCCCACCACAGCTTCCACTCTAACTCATTGCTTTGATTACTATGAGTCTCCTGAAGGAAAATAACATTCAGCTCTTTCAAATTAATTATTTCTGTTAACAAATGATCTTTTCTTACATCCCTCATCCCATTCACATTAAGGGATCCCAATCTTATCTCCATAAAGACAAAAAAGGGGAAAGAGAAGACAGAATAGAAAAGAAAAACTGATACAAGTCAGTATATTCATTTTGCTTTCCCTCTTTTTAGCCTCTCTTTTTGTGTTGAATTGCCTGCTTGTCTAATTGCAGTAATATGTTTCTTCAGGCGAAACCGCTTTTGTTGTGAAATTTCTTTGTAACTACCGACTTTTCGTGCCCACATCACAGAAGATACAAACTTATCGAGGTCGGGGGAAAAATTGTACACCTGCTTTACATTTTATTTGGTCCCATTCTTCTACACCTGACTTCTACACCTGCTTTACCTTTTGTTTTGTCAAGAAAGGAATTAATTTCCTCAACAGAGTACAAATCCTTCTCATATTCTCCTGCCATATCCATGGAATCTGACCATTGTTCATCATCTTTAATGCTATCATCAGTTTTCTGAGATAAACTGTCTAGCTCATCAGCCAGGCCCTCCTCAGAGCCTCCTACTGTTGCTGCAGCAGAGGATACACGCATCTCTTCATCAATGCTAGTAACATCAACAACAGCATCAGACTCATTCTCAATTCCTCCAGTAACAGAACTACAACCAAGCTGTTCAGTGCTCAAAGGTTTTCTAAAATCACTCTCAGTATTTCCAGAGCTACATCCAGGCTTTGCATTACCCATCTTACTCACCTCATTCTGACCCTTTACTTCAGCAGCTCCCTCAACCTGCTCTGGGCCTTTTCTTCCTTTCTCCTTCGTTTGAAGAGCAGAGTTATGTGTATCCATATGAGATGTGGACGGGCGTGGGTCATTTTACACTTCTTTGTGCGGACACGAAAAACGTTTGTGCCCCAAGCCACCGCATACAAAACGTTTAAGACTCTCAGTGCTAGCATACACCATGTATGAATTATCTCCATGGGAAACGCGGATAGAAACTTCTAGTGTGCACTCTGGTGAAGTTAAGAATATATAAACGACACGTCTAAAAGAGAGCACATGTTTAAGCGAGGCATTTTTGCACCCTAATGGGATCATTTTGACTGGACTCGCGATCTTTCCGAATCTCGTTAATTCTTTAACGATGACATCATTAGAAATAAACGGAGGGACATTCGAAATGGTAATTTTAGTAGCTGGAGCAGACAGCGGGGTGACTGGTACAAAAGCTTCCTTCACCCATATTCCGCTCACAGTCAACTGATTCACTAAAGCTTCACTCGTCAGAAAGACAACAATCGCTTTGCTCATTCGGGAGGTCGACAGTATATTATCGAACCCGACTTGCTCTCCTACTGCAACCTGCAACCTTCTGGTAACTAGTCCGGCTCTCTAACCATTCATAACCACTCTCTAACCATTAGGCCACAGCTGCCCTTCAGTATATTGTCATGCCCCTTAGTGCACGACAATATACCGGTATTAGTGATGACCTCAATATTTAAAATGAACAGTTGTCTATTGATAACACTACATGTAAATCCTCCAGCATCAGAACCTGGTTGACCTTTCACACAAGAAGACGCAGTGCTCGCAGCTACTCCGAGGAGAACAGTGTTCATCAGAGTAATTTGCCATTATTTTACTAGTCATATAATGGGAAACGTTATATTAACCTGTTAACAGTGGTTCCCTTTCGAACATTCACTCCTGTTATGTATGGGAAAACTCTTTTTCTTTTCTGCTGAAACCTGATTTGTTCACGTTTGTGTAACTGCACAAACCAATGGCACTTTAGCCCACCAAAAGGGGCGAGACCGACCGCTATATAAGTCGTCCCATATTGCCATTCATTAGAATATTCTCCTTCAGCGACGAGGATCATCTCTTCGCTGACACTTCTGCAAGATTCACAAAGCAAGCTTCACTGCAGGTATCCAGCATCCAAGCAAAGAGGAAATTTCCAGTGCACGTTGTTCCAAATGGTGCAGGGGACTCTTGCACGATGGAGATGGGCACAGCAAGTGTGATGCCTGCCTCGATCGCACCCACGCAGAGGCTGCGCTTGCTGAGGGCTTGTGCTCTATTTGCGAGAGCATGAGCCTTTCCCGTCTACACTCGTGGGTCGCCTTCTTGTTCCATCAAGGCGATCCCCCCACCAAGCCCTCCCGTCATTTTCCTCCCCTAAGAGGAAAAAACAGCAGGGCAGCAGATCTCTCTCAGCGGGCTTGAGTGGTGTCATGTCGGCTCAGCGCCTGTGTTCCCTGCCCTCCCTGCGTCCTCTTACGCCAGTGTGCTTCACAAATGAGGACCAGCGTCATCATCGATGATGTCACCGCCGACTCTGTGTCCTAGGGGGCATCAGTAATGGAGGAATGGGGTGATTCCAGCGAGGAGCCAGAAGAAACCCCGCCCCTCAGGTGCCGAGGCCGAAGCCAGTCGCTGAGCTAATCCGCGTCCTCGCAAAGACCTTGTAGGATCTGGGCCTCGAGTGGTCAGATCCGGATGAGCCCGCCCATGGCTTACTGGATGAATGGTTCATGCCAGAGACCCACCAACAGTCCTCCCACCAGCATCCAGCTCCATTCTTGCAAGCCGTCCATGACGAGCTTACAAAGATGTGGCGAGCCCCCTACTTGGCACGGATGAACCCTTAAACTGCAGCAACTCTCACCAACATTTACGGCGCTGACGAAAAGCGATACACCAAACAGCGAGAGGGAGACGGAGGCTTGCTTCTGAGAGACTGTCATCTTCCGGTCCCAGCACTTGTCACCTTCAATGTGTGTTGTAACTTGCAGGGTGCTGTTAACACTAAAGAAGGTATGCTATGGGCTTACTTCTTACGAGTATGGTAACTCTGTGTGAACAGTTGTCATTAATAGTTGGAGTGTTACAGTAATCCCCTTGTTGTATGCAATTGGGCTGTTTTCGACTGTGGCCAGATTTACTATCAAGATTATGTATGTCAACTTTGTTTTATTTTTATTGTGAGATCACTTGTAGGGAGGAGGATGCCCTTTAAATTTGAGAAATCATATATTCTCCTGTGTTTAACTAGAGATATTAAGGGAAGAGTCTGTCTTTTGTTTAATTTTTCTTTTAATGCTAGGTAAGGTATTTTCACAAACCTTCAGTTCAGTTCATATTGTTTTTTTTTATTTTGGCTTTTTCCCCTTCTGTAGCCTTTTGATTGTATCCCACTGATTAATTTAAAATAAACATTGTTTGTCTTTTTATATTTAAAACTGGTTTTTACGATTTTGTGTTTTCCTGGGACCTGGAGAAGGGAGTTCACTCTCTCTCCACGCAACTCTTTGATACGCTACTTTCTGGCCCCTAGATTGGAAAGGGGGAACGTAACACTGGCGCAGCATCAGCCTCAGCGAAAGACAGAGTCTAGACTGAAACAGCACTCCAGGACGGCGAATCACTTCCCCTTCCCGAAGCGTCAAGGTCCCCGACCATGAGTTGTGCTGGACCCCAAGCCGCTGAAGCTGTCATGAGGCACTAGAGAGGAAAAGGGGGAGCCCCGTTCTCGCCTCGGTCAGAACACCCCCAAAAACACCTCGCCTTCACTCCTCACCTCCTCGAACACCCCTGAGAGACGGAGTTTTGTTTGCAGTGGGACATGTCCTCGAGGTGCAGCATATGCCCAATTATTTTACCGCTGTGATAGGGGACCCAAATACAACCCGAATTCCGGAAAAGTTGGGACGTTTTTTAAATTTTAATAAAATGAAAACTAAAGGAATTTCAAATCACATGAGCCAATATTTTATTCACAATAGAACATAGATAACGTAGCAAATGTTTAAACTGAGAAATTTTACACTTTTATCCACTTAATTACCTCATTTAAAATTTAATGCCTGCTACAGGTCTCAAAAAAGTTGGCACGGGGGCAACAAATGGCTAAAAAAGCAAGCAGTTTTGAAAAGATTCAGCTGGGAGAACATCTAGTGATTAATTAAGTTAATTGATATCAGGTCTGTAACATGATTAGCTATAAAAGCTTTGTCTTAGAGAAGCAGAGTCTCTCAGAAGTAAAGATGGGCAGAAGCTCTCCAATCTGTGAAAGACTGCGTAAAAAAATTGTTGAAAACTTTAAAAACAATGTTCCTCAACGTCAAATTGCAAAGGCTTTGCAAATCTCATCATCTACAGTGCATAACATCATCAAAAGATTCAGAGAAACTGGAGAAATCTCTGTGCGTAAGGGACAAGGCCAGAGACCTTTATTGGATGCCCGTGGTCTTCGGGCTCTCAGACGACACTGCATCCCTCATCGGCATGATTATGTCAATGACATTACTAAATGGGCCCAGGAATACTTTCAGAAACCACTGTCGGTAAACACAATCCGCCGTGCCATCAGCAGATGCCAACTAAAGCTCTATCATGCAAAAAGGAAGCCATATGTGAACATGGTCCAGAAGCGCCGTCGTGTCCTGTGGGCCAAGGCTCATTTAAAATGGACTATTTCAAAGTGGAATAGTGTTTTATGGTCAGACGAGTCCAAATTTGACATTCTTGTTGGAAATCACGGACGCCGTGTCCTCCGGGCTAAAGAGGAGGGAGACCTTCCAGCATGTTATCAGCGTTCAGTTCAAAAGCTAGCATCTCTGATGGTATGGGGGTGCATAAGTGCATACGGTATGGGCAGCTTGCATGTTTTGGAAGGCTCTGTGAATTCTGAAAGGTATATAAAGGTTTTAGAGCAACATATGCTTCCCTCCAAACAACGTCTATTTCAGGGAAGGCCTTGTTTATTTCAGCAGGACAATGCAAAACAACATACTGCAGCTATAACAACAGCATGGCTTCGTCGTAGAAGAGTCCGGGTGCTAACCTGACCTGCCTGCAGTCCAGATCTTTCACCTTTAGAGAACATTTGGCGCATCATTAAACGAAAAATACGTCAAAGACGACCACGAACTCTTCAGCAGCTGGAAATCTATATAAGGCAAGAATGGGACCAAATTCCAACAGCAAAACTCCACCAACTCATAGCCTCAATGCCCAGACGTCTTCAAACTGTTTTGAAAAGAAAAGGAGATGCTACACCATGGTAAACATGCCCCATCCCAACTATTTTGAGACCTGTAGCAGAAATCAAAATTGAAATGAGCTCATTTTGTGCATAAAATTGTAAACTTTCTCAGTTTAAACATTTGCTATGTTATCTATGTTCTATTGTGAATAAAATATTGGCTCATGTGATTTGAAAGTCTTTTAATTTTCATTTTATTAAAATTTAAAAAATGTCCCAACTTTTCCGGAATTCGGGTTGTACCTTAAAGAGCAAAATTCCTCATCTTCTCAAAATCACTTACACAAATGTAGACTCCCCGATTTTCAAAGTGAGCTCTCGTTTGAGAAAATAAAACCTCTCACCTCCCGTTATACGGCCTGGGCAACCATTCCGGGAATCTCGTGATTGGTTCAACGAGGCTACTCGCTGCAGTTCGCTCACAGACCATCCCGCTTCATAGGCGTTGTTCAGACTTCCGTCCTGGACAACGAAGATATTGTTTCTACGGCAAGAGGTGCTAGCACTGCTTGCCAAAGCCACTTTGGAAATAGTGCCCCCAGCGAACAGTGAGTCAGGCTTTTTCAGCCGCTATTTCCTCATCCCAAAGAGAGACGGCGGGCTCAGACACATTCTAGATCTCAGACATCTGAACAGCTCACTTATGCGCCGGTCGTTCAAGATGATGACGGTTAAGAGAAATTCTCGTGCATATTTGCATCGAGGATTGTTTTTTGACCGTGGATTATGAAAGCTTACTTTCACATCCACATAGCCCCATTACACACCGTTCTTGAGATTTGCGTTCGAGGGAGTGGCCTATCAGTATGCAATCCTTCTGTTTGGACTGTCCCTGGCCCCACGCACTTTTGTTTACAAAGTGCATAGAAGCGGCTCTTTCCCCTCTCAGGCAGATGGAAATCCGCTTATTGAACAACATTGATGATTGGCTGGTTTTAGCCAGATCAGAACGGGAACTGAACGCTCAAGAAGAACTACTGCTCAGTCACTTGGAGCACCACGAGTTGGTCATCAACCCATGCAAGAGCCGGTAGTTGCCCAGATGATGAGTTCCCATTTTTGGGAATGGTTCTGGACTCCGCCCTAATGAATTGAATTGAATTGAAATTTATTTGACAAGTTTATAAAATTGTACAAAATACAAGTATTCCATACACTTTAGAAAAAACTGTCGAGGATAAAAACACAATAAAGCCATTGGCTTGTTTCCATTGCGGCCCTCGATGTTAAGTATAAAGGTTATGTGTACGTGCAGAATAGACAGACCATACAGTATCTCCTAATCATAATTTATCACATCAATAAAAATCTACTTTTAAACTATATAGTAGAGATCATTCACCAAACATACAAATCACAACTGACACTAAACATCCCACTAAATGACACAATTTACAATAAAATCACCAGAAAACACACTAACTACCCTCACCAAACAGCCATCTTTTTACCATTCTTTTAAAACTCAAAAAATATTTTACTCCCTTTATTGAAACTGGTAATTTATTCCATGCTATAGCACTAGTATATAAAAAGGAATTTTTCCCTACCAAACTCTTAAATTTACATGGACAAATATTAAAATCCCTACCCCTAGTTTTATATGAATGCTGCTGACTCACCATATAAAAATAATTTTCTAAATACCTTGGAACCACATTATTGACAATCCTATGTGTCAGACCCATTTTTAAAAATATCACCCTTTTTTCCACCGTCAATATCCCCAACTCCTTAAAACTTTCACTATGTAATTGCGCCCTAGAATGCACCTTTAAAATTATCCGAACTAATCTATTTTGAGCCTTTTGCAATTTATTCTTCAAAACTTGGGAACAACCATTATACCAAAAGGAGGAAGCATAATCAAAATGAGGTTGAATCAAGGCACCTGCTAATAATTTTAAAGAGTGAATGTCTAATAGACCGGCTTGCCTCGCTAAAAACTTAATTTTACCACATATTTTTATAAATGCCTTTCTATCCATCAAATCACCCGTTAATTTATTATCTATTAAACAGCCCAAATAGTTTACCACAGATTTTACCTCTATTGCCTTACCATTTAACTTAATTACGAAGGTATCATCCTTATTTAATTTCATTTTAGATGCAAACAGAATGGCCTCAGTCTTTCCTGCATGTAGGGATAGTTTATTATCTAAAAACCATTTAGACATCGCCTCTAGCTGAAAAGTCATCTTTTCTTCAATGACCCCCTTATCCTGATGAGATATTAAAACCGCTGCATCATCTGTGTACAGAACAAGTTCCTCTGAGCATGCTGCTTTAAGATCATTTATGTATAAAAGAAAAAATAAGGGACCTAAAATACTCCCTTGAGGAACTCCAGAGTTAATAAATAAAGGACTAGACAAAATACCTTTAATGTCTACCCTCTGGCATCTATCATCAAGGTAGGACTGAACCCACCTAAGAGAATTCTCATCAAAACCAAATGCCTTTAACTTGTACAGTAAAATTGTGTGGTCTACAGTATCGAATGCTTTCTGTAGGTCCAACATAACCATTCCACAGAATTTACCATTGTCAACCGCTTTCCTTATTTTATCAGTCATATATAATATACAAGTCTCAGTTAAATGTAACTGTCTAAAACCAGACTGTAAATCATATAAAATATTGTTTTTACTAATATATTTTCCAGTTTGGTCATAGACAACTCTTTCCAATATCTTAGACATTGCACCCAAAACAGAGACAGGCCTGTAATTAGCCATATTTAACTTACAACCTTTCTTATATAGTGGTATAACTCTAGCACTCTTAAACTCCTTTGGTATTACTCCTTGTTCAACTGATAAATTTAAGATATATGATACATATGGAGCAATTACTCTAGCGGAGTCCCTAAAAAATTTTGCAGGAATATTATCAATCCCAGAAGCTTTATTTGTTTTTATTTCATTTAAACATTTAAAAACCTCACTTTCTGTTACTGGTATCAACTTAAAAGATTTCACTTGTGTCTTGTTATAAACATCAGGCCTCTCTGGAAGTTGGTTATATAATTTTTTAGCTAATGATATGAAATAATGATTAAAAGTTTCAGCAACCTCCTTTGGATTAGAAATTAATACCTCCTCCACCTTTAGGTTGATATTTAGAGACTTTTCCTTAGAAGCATTTGAATAACCTAAATTCTTTAGCACACCCCATAGCTTTTTTGGCTCATGTCGATTTTCATTTATCTTATTTTTAAAATAATTTCTTTTTGCTTCTCTTATCAAACCCCTAACTTCATTTCTTCTTAATTTATAAATCTCAAAACTCCTAACTTCCAAATCATTTTTAAACTTTTTAAAACTATCATTCCTTAATTTAATCCTCTGTAATATATCATCATTAATCCAAGGTTCTGATCGCTGTTTAATTCTTACATTTTTATACGGAGCTACCCTGTCTAGTACCTTACTAAATACTTCCTTAAAACCCACCCAAGCTTTATCAACATCTTTACAATTCAATACACAAGACCAATCAACTTTTCCCAGTAAGTCACAAAATAACTCTGGACAATAATATTTCATAGATCTCACGGATATTGTATTATGACCATAAAATTTCGTCTTCTTCACTTTTCTATATATATATATTAAACAATGATCACTTATACAACAATCCATGACACCACTACAGCCTATTTTTTTTGTGTCAGATACTAATATCACATCAATAACAGACTGAGTTTTTGGCGTAATTCTAGTTGGCACCGTAATAATTTGTTTCAAAGCAAAAAAATCACAACATTTTTTAAAAGACTTATACATTACAGAGTCACTTTTTAACATATCTGTATTTAAATCCCCACAAATTATAACTTCGGAATCATGGTGTTTCACACAATCATTTAAGACCCCCTCCAACAATTCATAAAAATCCCTCTGATCCGGAGGACGATAAAGAGACCCAACTAAAATGGGCTTACACTTCGGTAATAAAATGTCCACCCACACGGCCTCAATAGAAGCACTGACCAAATCATTTCTATCATTAAACATCAAATCCGATCTGACAAATACACAAACACCACCACCTTTACGATTTCTATCTCTTCTTATCAAATTGTAATTTGCTATTTCAATTTCAGAATCGAACCGTCCAACCAAGTTTCACTACACCCTAGTACCGACAAATTAAACTGCGAACATAACAGTCTTATCTCAGAGATCTTTGGAAGTATGCTCCTAACATTTAGATGAGCAATAATTAGACCATTTGTGGTCTTCCTTAAGTCAATACCACAAGCAACATCCTCCCGAAATGAGCTAACTGGCTCATCCCGATGCTTGTGCTGCTTTAACAAAACCTGTTCACGCAGCTGGTGGTCCTCGTGCTCCGGGCCAACCAACCTGGAGCAGGTCTCAGTTCCAGCAACCTGATGAATCACCTCCTGCCGTGACACATCTCTAGAATCCTCATGCAGAGAAGTAAAATTCTCCCAATGTTCAGCAATATAATTCCAACCCGCTGTAGCACCAGATCGTCGATCCTCCTGGCCGGACGCACTCAGCACATCCAAATAAGACTTTGAGTCGGCAAGGCTTCGCTGTTGATTATCTCTCGAGATGGGACCGGGACATTGATGTATATCACCGGACAGAAGTAAACACAGGAATATAATAGTCCCCTTATATCTCCGATTTCTATTTGCTCCACTCTTCCTCATACACGGAACTGACCACGAGTGGCAAATGAACGTCTCATAAACAATGTTTGAGCCGAAACCGAAAAACTTTTTTACGTTTCCACTTTCTTGCATCCAACATTTAAAATGCCCTTCAGTAGATTCCTTCTCACGATAAAATAAGATTAAAAAAACACTGACAAGTAGGAGAACTATTTGCACATAACATCTGCTTGCCGCCATCTTGCTAAGATTCAATGTGCTGTATTAACAAAACACTATCCAATGCAAGCATGGATCAGTCCCTGACAATTCAGCAATTGACAGGCATATGTGGCATATCTATCAGTGAGATCGGTGCGGCCTCCGGCTGGTTGTCGCCGTCCACTTTTGCCAGATTCTATAACTTAGACATCCCCACCCTGCAGGCATGGATTCTATCTGTTTAAACCTCCCATGTGGGTATTGGTTTCTCATGCCCTCATCTAAACTTGGGGCGAGATAATGCCTAAGTCCCTTAGGGCCCTTATTAGTGTTCTAACACTGGGCTCACAGAGCAGCATGTAATTGTTGCTCGTAGTGAAGCGTGATTGGATTCGTTTCCATACATAACGAGAGCGAACATTTGAAAGGAACCGCTTCAGTTATTAAACGTAACCTCAGTTCCCTGAGATAAGGGAACAAGAGTTATGTCACTTGCTGCACTACAAGCTGCATGAATCAATGATCGTCGCTTAAGAGGAATGATCTGACTCACCATGAACACCAGAGAGAAATGCACATTTCATATGGATTACATAATCAGAGAGTAGCCTATTTATTTTGGTTTGAATATTTTTGTTTAAAAGTAGACATTTCAAGCTTTCTGTAATATATTGCCTATATTTCTTTTTAAACCCACCGACTAAAAGATTAAGACACTACCTGACCCAAAATATCACCCAAAGTTTCTACAGCTTTTTCTTAGCTATTTCAGAATCTGGAAAAATGACTGGGGCAAACTTGTTACTGCAGTCATGTACGGCATGATAAATGCTCGTCACTTCTGCTGCCCAAACTTTGTCAGCCTGTGGGTCATTTGGTTTATTGAAAAACGATTGCACTGATTTGCATGTTTCTTGATGATGTGCTTTTTTTCTGTGGTAGCCTACTCACATGCACCATGTCGCTTCACGTCGTATTCTCCACCATGTCCCACAGAAAAAAAGCTCTCTCTGCTTCGCCATCTACAGGTCTTAATCAAGGGTATGCTGCAGTCCATTCGCTATTAAAAGTGCATCTTCTCTTTTTCGTGGCCATTAACCTGACCGAACAGCGTGCGCGTCAACAGTTTGATTGATGTACGACTTGAGCCAATCGACTTAACGCTTTTATTTCTCTCCTCTGAACTATTGGACATAAGTTAACACTACGCCTATGGATGTATCCGTGTATTTATTAGGCAGGGTCGTATGAAAAAGTGGGACAGATGCTCAATTTGCGTGAGGCGGGACAAAAGGTAAAATTGCTGTACAACGTAAAGCGGGACAGGTTGTCACTCTATTCTCGCCAGTTATTCAGCCAATAAAGTGTAGGCCTATATATTTCAAAATCGTGTATAGTACTATATAAATTACAAAGGTTTAATTGGCATCTTTATTTCAAACGACCCGACCGACCGCAACCTGAATATCATTAAAAATATTTTTGGATGACTCGTAACCGTTTTTGATTAATCCGTTTTGGTTGTTCGGTTCAAGGCCCGCAAGTCCTTGATTGGCCGTAACCCACTTGTTTTCTTGGGTACTATGAAGTAGGGGCTGTAAAAGCCGGAATTCATGTCGGCTGGAGGGACCGGCTCAATCGCGTCCTTTGCCAGCACGGTCACGACCTCAGCATGCATGACAGGAGCATCCTTGCTTACCATCGTCGCGCGAACACCCAGAAACCTGGGGGGATGCCGGTCGAAACTGAATCGCATAGCCTAGCCTAATCGTTCGAATGAGCCAGCGGGATGGCCTGGGGTACTCTAGCCAGGCTCCCAGAAACCGATCCAGCGGGGTCAAGGGAACTACAGGCGTACCCATGGTGGGGCAGCGAGGTGGAGCAGACAGCCCGGGCACAGGAGGCATAGCGTCCCTTAGCGTCCCTTATCACCTGACCCAAGCGGGGCGGAGCTCGTGATGCAAATTCTGCAGACCAAGGTACTTTGTGTACCATTGGCTCGTTTTGTACCACTCGAAGGTAACTGGGCTTTTGGGCGAGATCCCATTTGTAACGTTGAACGTGACCGACTGAAAGGGAACCGAGGTTACGTTAAGTAACCGAAGCGTTTTCTATGTTCCTATATTTAAGTAAAGGGTGATCATTTTAATAAGTACTGCATTTTCTTTACTAGTCTTATTTTTGTATTTGCAATCAATACGACCTGTGCATAGTAACAATATATTTATTTGTTCAAATCTATTAACAGTTACATGATTAAAACTGATCTTGAAAAACTGAGTGACCACATTTCTACATTAAACTCTGTAAAATGTTAAGTTGGTCGCAGTGCCATGCACTTAATGCCTCATCAACAGTCATTATTAAATAAGGTTCAATAGTTAACATTGGTTACTTACATTAGTTAACTTATATAAATAACATAAATAATAATAAACAATATTTCCACAGCATTTATTAATCTTAGTTCATGTTAATTTCAGCATTTACTTATGCATTATTAAAATCACAAGTGTTTGTAAACATTAATGCACTATGAACTAACAAACAATGAATGACTCTATTTTTACTAACATTAACAAAGATTAA